>NW_017306667.1:57812-106712 GCF_000935625.1 Nanorana parkeri
GGGGGGGGGGGGTGCTAGTAAGGTGCCGGGGGCGGCCGAAGCTTGGCTTGCCCAGGGCAGCCAAAAACATAGATACACCACTGTGCTAGCCCCAGATTCATGTACCTGTTGGAAACAGGTACATTAATTTGACGCAAGCACTGCCATTTGCAGTGCGGAGCGGCACTAAGGCCAGAGTGTCATTACCGGAGGACATAAAAGGTTTATATTTATTTTATTTAAAACACTGCTCTGTTCTTGTTAAAGACTGACAAATGTGCAAAAATGTAAATATAAAAGTGGAAATAAAAATCTTATTTCTATTACTGGAACTGAATCTGACAGTTGAATTACTAAAAAGAGCACAGTAGCTTCTTTTTAGTTAAAGTGGTTACATTTTGGAACTCTCTTCCACAAGCAGTGGTATCAGTAGAGAGTATTGAATCATACAAAAATCATTTGGATACCTTCCTCCTGAAGGTGGCAGTTTTAATCTGCAGGCTGAAGGCCATTTTTGCAGCCATATTGGGATACTTTTTACATTTGTTACATGTTCCCATTCACATATCATAACTTAAAAAAAAATATTTTAAAAATGCAGATGCTCTTTCTGGAAACACCAGGACTGAAAATCCCCCTAGAGGAATAGGGGGAGTGTTAATGCAAATAAAGAACTCTATCTGTACTGTGCAGACAGATGATATCATAATATCATAAATCATAACTGTCTGTCCAAACAAACGGTTAAAGACCCCATGGATGGATTGAATGTTAGTGCACTTTAAAAAGAAAATGTCTCTCAGTCTGTCCCTTATGTGCTCACTGCCATCTATTCGAACAACTAGAAGCTGTCTGTAGTGTTCTATGTAAAATTCTGCTCCAAAGAGCAGAAAAGTGAAAAGTAAGAAGGAGTAGTAGCAGCAGCAGCACCAGCAGTAGTAGTACGGTAGTACTGTGTGAATGGGAGCACCTAACAAAAATACAGTGGAGGTTTCTCAGATTTTGCTGCACAAGTGGAAATTCACTTTAGGCCTCATGCACATGCCAATGAAAACACATGAGTCCAGGTGTATTTGGAGCTCGTTTCTAAACACACCTGAAAGCATGCAATTCCGTCTGGCTGCATTTACACAAACAAGAATGTTCTGCGTCCTGGGACTGTTAAGCCTACTTTTATGCAGCTAAACGTGCCTAAACACATGTAAACACATCTAAACCCAGGAACATCCAAACAAAGGAAAAATTGATCTGAGAGGCATAAAAAATTTTTAAACTTCTCAGATAACTTCTCCTGTGTTTAACGCAGGTGGCTTGTGTGCATAATAAGGCCTTAAACCTGACCTCAACATTGCAATACTCATCTCCCCCTCAGCAATGTGACATCCGCTGGCTCCCTCAATCGGTCTTCTTTAAGCTGCCCATACACCTTACAATTTATCTGCAGATTTTCTATGGTCAGATGGAAAAGGTGCAACAGATTCCTCCATCTACACTTAACTGTGTGGATGGAGTAATCTCCACCTGGGCCAATCTGTTGCACTTTTTCCATCTGACCCCAGAAAATCTGCAGATAATTGTAAGGTGTATGGGCATTTTTAGGGATCAGCATTTTCAGCCATATTATTTGTCCACCCACCAGACCTGTCACACCACACTAGCCTGCATGCTAAAATGTAGTGTTTTAGCACGCATGCTGGTGTAAATGAGCATTATGAACATTAAGCCACTTTGCAACTGGGGTATACTCAAATTCCATATCTATCCATGGTAAATAAAGTTACTTACGTGATGTCACTATAAAGTGAAATATAGGAAAATAGGAAGAATGTGGTCATTTTTTTCTTAGGAAAAAGTTTTTTTTTCTTAGTTATAAGGTCTCCTAACGCATTTATTTCAATAAACATACAGGTCAAAAGGACACAATGTACCATACAGGTCAAAAGATCGTCCAACACACTGTTGATAATTTACTCACTTACCAGAGTATGTGTTCACAAACATTTCACCATCATTTTACAGCAAACTGATGAATCACTATGTACATGCATGTAAAATCAGCTTCATGTGACATATGAATGATAATGAGTTATACACTGCCTCCTTAACTGCCATTCTTTTCATTAAAAAGTATCACAGGTTAATAAAATGCACAAGGTTTATTTTGTGTTTCTAAGGGGTTGGCAGACATTACAACCATAATAATACCATAGAGAGGACTACAAATCCCAGTAATACATTATCTTTCAAAGTATTTTCCAAAGTAGAATAAAACAATAAAATAGCACATGATGCACAATCAGTATAGCATACAATTGCATTTCAGATTCTTCCACATTAGCATAGTCAAGTAGTAGGGGGGGATCACTAGATGCCATACACACAATATATAATAGTTCTGTAAAACAGATCATATCTATCACCCTATTCTTGCCGATTTATCCCCCATCAGCAAAAACAAAACTCAAAACAGTCTGAGACGAATATCTGGCATAGGGATCCGCCTATGTCTGCAGCAAACATTTGTTATGATCTCCTCCATATCTATATGAATAAAATACTTTCTGTCCAACATCAATGCACTAAACAGCTCACGTGCGTGAGCATAATGAAAAAAAAAGACAGACAATAAAAGGAAAAGGAAATAGATGCTAAAGGACGCAGAACAGCTTAAGAGTCCGGAAAGAGTAGCTCCATCCCCGACCAAATAGCCCAACATCTACTTAAACATTAAACATGATCCCCAGAGAAACATTCCAGAAACTGAAAGTATTCCGAAGAAGGCATGTGCAAAACCTCCTGACAGTAGGTCAAAGTAAGTGGCTTGCGACCTTTAAAGAATTGTGCTATGTGGTACAGACCTTTGTCTTGCCACCAATGGAACGCTCCAGGAGATCCCCCCGGGGGGAAATTAGGATTGTGGAAGACGGGAGCCAGAGGAGTGTGAGGCGACACCAACGCACCTCCCCTTCGAAATGAGTCCCATACCATCATAGAACAGGACAAAGTCGGGGCCATAATGACCGGCCTCTGCCTCAGGGACATCCACTTCAAGGCATCAATTGGTGTACCCGAGGCAGAGAGAGATTCCATTAGGATCCACTCTGGTGTATATCCCTGGTCATACACAGAGGAAAGCTGAGCCACCCGCGCTGCCCTATAGTATTGCAAGAGATTGGGGACACCCAAACCTCCTGTCCGTTTAGAACGGTGCAGTACATTTTTCGAAAGGCTAGGATGTTTTCCATGCCAAACAAATTTAATAATTAAAGATTGGAATTTCAAAAGATCTGGCTTATGTATGGCTAAGGGTAGAGCCCGAAAGTAATATAGGATCTTGGGGAGCAACGTCATTTTGAGTGCATGAATGCGACCCAGCCATGACAAATTACAGGAGTCCCATCGAGACATATCCTCCCAGAGTTGGTGAAACAGGGGTATATAGTTTTTCTTATATAGTTGTTCAAATTAAGTTTATTGATTTCATAACACAGTACACAGACAACAACAAAAAACACAAAAGGAAGAAAAAAAGGCCAGGGGGAGGGGGGAACCCCGATCATAATAATTAGAAAACACCCATATCCATACTTCTACATTCAAAATATATCTTGTATTTTATATCCATTCACATATGCTATTATTGGCCCGCCTATCCTAACACATTGATATATAACATTAGGGCATACAAAAGGAGGGGGAACAAAACACAACACACAAAAGGGCGAGAGCGGGAGGAGAGGGAAGGCATATGGTGCGCTCAGCATACTTAGTAACATACTTGAACCTTTCTATAATCTTTCTTAATATACCACAAGAAAGGAAAGAGAATATAGGTGAAACAGCCTCCAACCCACAGAGTTATTAATCATCCAAAGTGGTCACTAATTTTGCAAAATTTTCAGAGTCCTGGAAGGAATTCCACACTCCCCATAGTTGCCTATACCTCTCACTTTGATCAGCATCTATAGCAACTAATTTCTCCATATCTGCGATTTCACTCAGACTATTCAGCCACTCCATAATGGTAGGGGCACGGGACGACTTCCAATGCCTCGCAATAGTCTGTCTTGCTGCAAAAATGAAGAACCGTAAGATCGATTTTTTAGCTTTTGATATTGAATCCGGAAACAAAGACAATAATGTTAGGGTAGGTGTATTTCCAGTTGTCGTGGAGTGTGCTTCATCATATATAACTAAAACGTTTGTCCAAAGGGCCTTTATCGGAGGGCAGGACCACCATATGTGTATGTATGTGCCTTCCTCCGTTTGGCATCTCCAACATGTCTGCGAAACTGAGGGAAACATATGGTGTAGCCGTACTGGGGTATAATACCATCTAGAGAGCAGTTTGAAATTGCGTTCCTGCACTCTACATGACATTGCCATTTTATGTGTAATCATGATCGGGAGCTGTACGGGCTATTGTGAATAGCCCGTACAGCACCCCTTCAGTTCTACTGAACCGAATGGGTCCTGGGGCCGAAGCTAGCCGAAGGATCGGCCGAAGCTACGGCCAGATCCTTCGGCAGCTTCGTGCATAGACCCATGTGTATGGTCTCACCAAAGCTGTGTTCAGTCTCACCAGGGCTGTGTGTGGTCTTAGGAGGCTCTTTGCAGTCTCACCAGGGCTGTTTGTGGTCTTAGGAGGCATTTTCGCTCTCACCAGGGCTGTGTGAGGTCTCACCAGGGCTATGTGCAATCCCACCAGTGCTGTGCGCAGTCTCAGGAGGGTCCCGGTCGGTCTCACCAGTGCTGTGTGCGGTCTCAGGAGAGTTCCAGTCAGGCGTCGGCATGGAGGAGATTTTCGTCTGGCACTGTGAACAGGCACCGTCATTCACAGGAAGGCCGCCGGGGGCCTTCCTGAGACCTCGGTGGCCTTCCTGTGAAGCCCGGCACCAGTTTACAGTGCTTGCTTCAGTTTAAAAATATAAAGTGCCAGTATTTTTGCTTAGTATAGGGGTATTTTTATGAGTTATTATTCAAAAAAAATTAATAATATCTGGCATTCACTGTAATCTGGCATGTGATGAAAGTAAATTTGTTAATTAACTTTTGTTGAAGGAGCTGGTCTGAAAATGCTTGTCTGAACAGTGGCTACAGCCAGTCAGGTACATGCTCGTTGCTGTCAGAATCAATAGTCCAGCAGGGGTAATTTCAAGATCCATGCTTTTTAGTGTGTATGACGAGCTTAAAGTGTATTTCCACTTTTGCAGCCAAATTGAGATGACACCTATTTTATATTTGTTATATATTTCTATTTGCACAGCATAATAAAAAAAAAATAATTAGAAAAAATAATAAAGATTGTTGCTTACATTTTTACATGCTTTTTACATGTTTAAAAATCCTATCTAGCTTCCCCCCTATGTAATGATAATGTAGCTTCGGCCGATCCTTCGGCTAGCTTCGGCCCCAGGACCCCTTTGATTCAGTAGAACCGAAGTGGAGTTGTACGGGCTATTCACTATAGCCCGTACAGCTCCCGAACGTGGCCGAGCGGCTCAGTCGAGCCGAATGCATATGCCTCGGCTCGGCTGAGCCACGCTGAAAGCTGAAGCTGGCCAAAGCTGGCATTCGGCTATTCACTCACTGCTGTTCGGCATCTATAAGAATAGGCCGAACAGCAGTGAGTAGCATGGCAGCTTAGTGAATAGACCCCTGTATGTCCTAATAAAGGGTTAAAGACTTAGAAGCATTGAATGTTAAAGTGGACCTTTACCCCCTTTCACTAAAAATCACTTTGCACGCTGATATGAAACCATCTTACATTCATTATCTAAACACATATTTTTATTTTACCTACAATTCCTTTTTTTCCACTTCCTGGTCCACTTTGGCACAAATTATGTTATTGTGCCCAAGCATTACATCCTGGGAAGAGCATTGATGGGAAATCTCATCTTCAATCTCATGAGAACTCAGGGAAAGGCATTTTCCTCCCCTAAGATGATGTGCATGGTCACATGTCCTAATCACATGTGCCAAAGTTCCAGGAAGCAAACAGAGATATATTAACTTACCCTTAGTTAAAATGGCTACTGTCAAAAGAATGGGGAAGAAAATAAAAATAAGGTATGCAAAAATAAAAAGCCTGCAGTTATTTAGATGTTTGTAGATTGCCATTACTAAACATTTCTAAAGGTGCCTTTGCTGTTATTTTGTCCAACTATGGGTAAAGTTCATATTTAATTGGGGAAGCTCAGACTGTCCCTCAGTTTGGCCCTCTAGTTTTAGTTTTAAACTGGTTAAAGTAGCTTGGAATCTGCACAATGCCTTCACCAAAGAAAAACCTAAAATGTAAGCAATATATTCTTAAAAGTTATTTTTAGGTATGCTGTGTGAATAGAAACACATAAACATACAGTGGCAAATTTAACTGCAAAAAAAACTACCTCCAGTTTGGGATTAACCTGTGCGGAGGGGTGGGGATGGCAAGCTACAGTCACATCTGGTGCCAATTTATCAAGAGAGAACAATAGTGAGCAATCAAGAGAGTCTAACCTGTTCAAATACTATTCAGCCTAACCTTATGGTCCATGTGCCTCATAGACATCAGATCCTAATCTCTTTAGGGAACTGTATTGCAAATGTCTGAATCTAATTAACTGAAAGAGTGGTCTTTAAAATGAGTTAATTAGCTTGTATCAAGTGAGTTCAGTCAAAAGAAAACAGGTGTGAAGTTCATTTTTTTTCTGGGTGAAAGGGTTATATGGGTGGTTCCGCAAAGGCTCTAGGCTGCTGTTTACCATAATCCATTCAATTGGAAAGATGTTAAATTGGATCTAATATGTTAAAATAGGCAACATTTCCACTTCGCTCTGAGTAAAGTGTTTATGAATGATAAGTGCAGGCTCTCTAGCAGCTGAATAGTCTGTGAATAAATAACTGCTATGCTAGTATTTCTGCTACTTCCATCATTAGGTACCTGTTGTAGGAACCCAAAATCAAGCTGTTATGTGGTTATGGCTTTTGGACTAGGCAGATACAGGTTGAAGGCTTAAAACATAAAATATAAAGAAAAAAAACACAATAATCTGATAAAAACTGGAAATTAATGGATAACTTAAAACGTATATAACTATTGTTGTGGAAGGTAACAGTTAACTGCGTATTTAAAAAAGGGCAATACTGGAAATAAGAGCATATTTAGAATACAAGATATGTGTTCCCTGTATTTGCTAAAGTGACACTAAACTCAGGAATTTAATCTTAAAAATGCATTCAAGTACCTTAACTATTAACCCGAATGTAGCTTATTTGTGCATCATTTAGCTGTAGATCCTCAAATCATCTCTGAATTGGAGCTCATACTGTCTTTTCTTCTGGAGGGTGGCTACTTTTGTTCCCCATGGTCCCTGAAGGTGTTGTAAAGTAGCCACCGCTCCATGCTCGTTCCTGTAATGGTCTACAATCTCAATACAAATGAGTAAACTAAACGTGAGATTGTAGTCCATTAGCCTGGGTTCACACCTGGGCGTTTTTCAGCACTGATCGAAGCGCTGAAAAACGTTCAAGACGTGAAATCCTATTAATTGTTATGGGCATGGTTCCCACCTGGGCGTATTTCAGGGCGTTTTGTCGTGCTGAAAAACGCCCTACGCGCGAAAAAGTACTTGAGCTTCTTTTTCGTGCGATGGGGCAGATTTCAGCGCGTATCCATTGATTTACCTCCCTGGCAGTATTCCCGAGTGTGGCTTGGGGTTAATTTTCTGTACCATAAGGTAACCCCGAGCCACACTCGGGAATACAGCGTAGCGTCTCTTACCTTGTCCGCGATCCCCGCTGTGTCCTCTGGCCGCTGCCGGCATCCATCTTACGTGTTCCGTCCCTTGCGAGCGTCCGTCTCGCAGGGGGGCGGAACCGGCGGGAAGTTTAAAAAAACAACAACAAAAACGGAAAACAGATAGAGCAAAAAAGGAAAAAAAATTAAAATAATCATACCGCCAGGGAGGTTAAAAAACGCATGTCAAATGCACTACAAACGCATGGGCAAAAACGTGCATAAAACGCGCATAAAGCAAACGCCCAAGTGTGAACCCAGCCTTACAGGAGTGAGTTTGGAGCCGTAGCTACTTTACAACACAAGCAGTGACCAAGGGTAACAAAAGTAGCCATCTTCCAGAAGGAAGGACAGAGTCTTCAGCTAAGTGATACACAAATAACATACATTTTTGCTAATAGTTAAGGTACATGCATGAATGCATTTTTAGGATATAAAGAAAGATCATTAACACAGGTGCATTAAACATGCCTTATCTTGTATTTCACCTATGTTGTGTTAAGAAGCACATTCATTTTGAATGGGTAGCAACGCACTAAAATTAGAATTTTTTTTTAAGCAACGCACATATCGTTTGCCACTGTGTTTTATTGTGTGTTGCATTGTGTCTATGCTTTGGAGTGCTATTCAAAATGAATGAGATTGCAACACGCCGAAGAGTAGTACATGTGTTAATATACATTTGCTGTGCATATTTGAGACCAGTATGTTGCGTTAACTATTTCAATACGCCTAAGCAATGACCAGCACACAGTTATGATTCACCACATCAAAATAAAGGAAGAATTCAAGTACATTTACATTGCAGTTTTGCTTAGTCTGAATGGCTACCTCCCTGCCCCCAGGAGTGTGCAGAAAATGACTGCAATTTTTACATTTAAACTGCATGTGGTAGCATGACGTGTATAGATGGCCTCAAAATAATGTCTGTCGTTTGTGCCACATTACCACTGAATTTAGATTTAGAACAACATGTATCTGAGATCAGCACTTTGCAACGCCTGGCCAATGCTTGATACAGACTACAGGAGATTAACATTTACTTCCCTTTTTTCTTTCTGCAGAATTAGGTGTCCATTCACCCAGACTCAGCATTTCTCACTAGGGAAGTCCTGCATTACCCAGTCGTTGTTCAGATATCTCAGGTAATGCTTAACATGTATTTCTACTTTTGCAGCCACTTTGGGATAACACCTATTTTATATGTATTACATGTTTCTCATTTATATAGCATGACTTAATATTTTCTTTTTCAATTGATGTGTGAATAGGAACACATAACAAACATACAGGGGGAGGGTTCTCAATTTTTACTGCAAAAGTGGATATATTCTTTAGACTGAGTATACTGTATAGATTTCCATATGGACATTCCTATAAAAAATTTGACAATGCTATCAGAGATTTGGCGAAGGTTGTTGGAAATTTCCTTCAATTTTTTACATTCAATTTTTGAATGAATGAAGTTTCTCAAATGAAAACCACATTCACTGTTAAAATTTTATTTGAGAACAATTTTACATCGTGCACCTTCGATTTTTGTTTTCTCATTACGACCGTAAACGATCATCAATTTGACCCCATTGGCTATTAGAAAACTGAGCGAACAACATTTTTTTTCATACAAAATTCTACTACTGTATGGCCAGCTTGGACCTGGCTAGGATTGAATTTTGAATTTATGTTTGCATCTGACAAATATCTAGTCAAGTGACAGTTTTTGTTTCAGCTGCTCCATCTCTATCACAGCATAGGTGCTTATTATACTGAATTGATTATGTATGACAAAGAACTAATCCTGTGCAAGCAGACACCAAGAGGTTTCTGTTCGATCACAGAAACAGATTACTGTACAAGCATTTAAAAACGGTGAGGTCTTAAAGTGTGTCTCTAAGCAAAACCTAATTTTTAGCTTTTGGTAGAGGGGGGAAGGGTTAGACCCTCTGCCAAGTTTTTATTACTCATCGGGGGCATTCACCCCTTTATTTATCCTGGTGACCGTTCAGATTTCAGAGTTGTCCCCAGAACAAGAGGTAAGGGCAAATCTTCCAATCTGGGCACATGCTTCAGGGACTGTCCAAAGCTGGCCATTCACCTATAGATTATTTGCAGATTTTCTATGGTCAGATGGAAAATGTGCAACAGATTCCTTCATCTACGCTAAACTGTGTGGGTGGAGTAATCTCCCACTGGGCCAAGCTTCAGTATCTTGCTAGTCGGCTCCGCTGGCTCTCAAAATACCTGAACAATCTGATTGGATGCAGGCATTGTTCAGGTATTTTGAGAGCTAGCTGATTAGCAAGATACTGGAGCTTGACCCAGCGGGAGATTCCTCCATCCACACAGTTTAGCGTAGATGGAGAAATCTGTTGCACTTTTTCCATCTGACCATAGAAAATCTGCAGAAAATAGGTTTATGGCCAGCTTTAGAGGGGAATTCTCCTCACTTTGGGAGATTTCCACTAACTTCCTGTTGCATCTCTGAGACAGGAAATTAAAGCCAATGTATAAAATGTTACAGACAGCAAAAAAATAACCTGCTAGGGTTTTTAGCCCCTCCCTACTCAATACAGAACTAAGGCGTCATTCACACGAGAAACGGCCGACACATACAGCTCCGTGCTGCGTGCACGGCCGTATCGGGAAGCCCCCGGGAAGGACAGGCACTTCATGTGAATAGTACGGAGCCCCTGTCCTTCTCTATTGGAGTACGCGTACGGCGCCCAATGCTCACCCGCCCTGCACGTCCGTGTGGGTGCAGGTGTCCGTACTCGTACGCTGACAGGATGGATCCTGTCTGCGTCCGAGCCGGGACACCCACACCCGTTCGGACCTGCACTTGGGGTGAGTATAGGGCGGCGTACGGCCATGCAGTCCCATAGAGAAGGACAGGGGCTCCGTACTAATCACATGCAGCACCTGTCCTTCCCGATACGGCCGTGCACGCAGCACGGAGCTGTTTGTGCTGGCCGTTTCTCGTGTGAATGAGGCCTTAAGCAAGGTATCTTTGGGTATTTTTTCAGGCCTTTTTTTTAACAGGGTTATTCACAAAAGGATGAAGGCTTTGGAGAAGGCAGTAAAAGTGAACAATCTAGGACAAAACAGCTGATTTGGAAACATTCTCCAATTCAGCTCACTTTACAGTCCAGCTATGTTGTCCTAGATTGTTCACTTCTCCTGTCTTCTCCAAACTCTTCACCCTTTTGTGAATAACCCTGCAAGTGTTTCTACAGGCATTTCTGCAACCATCTTAAAAATTTAATTTAATTTAAAAATGTTAAAAATATCTATTTGTATTTTTAGCCAATACAGAGCTAGTTACTAGGCAAAAGCACAATGTGTTACTTGTTTCTTGCGTGTTTTACAGGAGTGCCATTGCAAAACAATGGCATTCCTCCTGCTGAGCTTAGGCATTCAAGCTACAAACCACTGCACCTCCGTGTGGGATTTGTGCCTAAAAAGAGTTTGGCTAGACATACACTTTAAATCTCTATGTCCTGAAAACATACACACATACTAAGTAATGTGTAATTGTAACAGGTATGTATTACCTCTCACCAAGGTTACACTATTCCCACTGCACATGCCATGATCTTCACTGTGTTGAAGAGATACCACTGCCCGAGGAATCTTCTGCATCTGACAATCTATTAGGTGAATACCTGTTACCATGGTGTTCATTGCAGTTCTTCCTGCCAGTCCCTATATTGCTAAAGGACAAAGTCCATGGATCAGACATCCAACGCTCATAGAAGTGATGAATGCATAAATTCCTCTGTAAACACAACGCAGAGACTATAGGGGTAAATTAATTTAAAAAAGTGTCTGAGACAAGTTCTGTCTCAACTGGTGTGCTTCTATCTTTCATTTTCTCCACACAGTTTAGAAAATTAAAATTTAACAGCTGATGGGCTGCACTCCAGGTGACTCAAACTATCTCCTTACACACACACCTTAGACTTTTGTCTTGCGATGGTTGTAAGGTACTTAAAAAAAACGTACGATCTGCCTATCTTGCATAGGCAGATCGTACTTGTGATGATCACAAGCCACGCCCCCTGAGGGGCGGGCTTCCGATGACCGCAATACCGAACGGGCAGTGTGCGCTTGCGCACACCGGCCCGCCCGCCTTTTATCTTACGAACATGCTACAGACCCGCCAAACATTGTACGATGCTCGGCGGGTTTTGAAACATGTTCGTAAGTTTAAAGTCGTGCGACCTTACAGTAGTAGAGGCCGCACGGCTTCCACACACCTTACGATAATTGTATGATCGCGGGATTTCCCGCGATTATCGTACGATTATCATAAGGTATGTGGTGACCTTTAGTCTATGGGCCAGTGGATGTAAACAGACTTGCATCCGTATATATAAAATTACGTCCAAGTCCATGTAAGTAACAAAAAAAAACAAAAAAAAAACATAAAAGGTTTGCGTCCCTTTTATTTCTCACACCTAAATGTGATGGATCGGAAGTAAAGGCATTACATCTGTTTACATTTGCCTGGCCATAGACCCAGCTTGGGTCCGTTAAGCCCCAATTTTATCTCTATAAAAAGAAGAAAAAATGATACAGACACAAAAGTGGCACCTGTTCCATTCGGCTCCGATTCAGCAGGGAAATCATCAGGTTCACGGCTCCCCTGCTGAGTGTAAAGCTGGCCATACACCTGTAGATTTTCGATCAGGAATTTTTGTCGCTGCAAGAACTCACTTTTGATTGTAACTCAAATAGCCCATCAAGTACAGACCAATGTCGATTTCGCTAATCGTTCGTTAGCAATACTAACTCACCAAATTTTGGCATTCGACTGAACGGATTTTCGTTTTGCGCATGAACAGTATTCTTGCTGCAATTTTTTTCAGACAAAAACACCACTAATTCATTGATTTTCGCATGATTCAAAAAAGTTTTTCAGCCTGAGAGATCGGGGAAACTCAGCCAGGAGTACAGTAATAAAAATTGTTGAGTTCCCATTAACTGATCGATTATCGTTCAAAAGACCATTCATGGACTATTTCCGAAGGAAAATCAATAGGTGTATGGACACCTTTACAGGCTCGGCCTGTGTGAAATGGCTCTAGTTTAGCTTTAGGGCTCAGTGATTAACCTTGACTGTCTCAGAAAACTGCCTGTTCCAGGTCTAAAGCAAACTCAGGACTCACAGGAGCTAGTGCTATTTTAAAGTAGTGTTAGGTCTCAAGTAGTTAAGTCAAGAAAGAAACTTCACCTTCAAGTATATGTTAGCATGTGATTGTTGTGACTGTAGCTAAATATCCAGTTTGAAATTGCATAAAAAGTGTATCACTTGTGACCAGCATTTAGGCCTTGTTCACACCAAGCGCAGAGCAGTTGCAGACCGGATCACAACTGCGTCTAATGTATTCCAATGGTATTTTTTGCTCCAGTTCACATCGCAGCGTGCAGTTCCAGAGCAGGTGAAAAAACTGCAGCAAGCCCTATTTTACCTGCTCTGGACCTGCTCTGGACCGCATCAAAAACGCATCCAAAACGCATGCAAATGCCATAAACAACGTCAGCAAACGTTTCTAGTAAAAGACTTGTTTAGCATTGCTCCCTCCTGCCTATTGGTCAGTCAGGCCAGCCATCGCATTATGGAACCAATGGGGAGCATGAGAATAGGGATGCACCGAGTGTTCGATTCGAACATGAGTCCGAATCGTACATCGGCAGTTCGAGCGCTAGCCGAACGCCGAACTTTATGGGATGTTCACGGTTTGTTCGACCGCGGACATTCCATAATGCAAAATGCCCACTGAAGCTCTGATTTGTTAAAGTCTTGCACCTGACCACAGGTCAGGTGCAAGACTTTGCCTAATCAGGGCTCAGCAGAGGAGGGGCCTGAAGGAGAAAGTTCTCTTTCAGGTCCCCCCATGCTTAGTGACAGCAGTCAGTGGGCGGGTGCAATAGCCAGCTTGCTATTGGCTATTGCATTTTACAATATCCAATAGCAGGCTGGGTATGGCTGCAATGAAGAGGAGGCAGGGTGGCGGGGCAGAGGAGCCGCGGCCGGACCGCTCTGCATGCAGCGGTCTGTGTCCCCGCTGTCTCCTCCAACACAGGCGCGGAGAGCAGCAGGGATTTGAAGGGACACAGGCCACTGCAGCCACAGTTCTTCTAAATGTACCGGTACATTTAGGAGAACTGTGGACCCGTTTCGTAAGTACGGATTGTCCGTAACCCGGGGACTGCCTGCATAAGCCCTCTTAAAGGGGACACTCTTTTTCGAACATTCGACCCCCATTCACTTGCATTGAGTTTGAGTTCGTATTCGAACTTTTCGCCCGTTCGAATGTTCAAATACGAACCGAACATGGGGGAGTTCGGCTCATCACTACTTGAGAATAGATAAGGACCAATGCAGGTCTAACCATTTGTCTCTAATTCCTCTCCCTGGCACTTGGTAGCAAGCTTACATATTGCACTGTCCCCTCAAATGCAGATCATTCACATGGAAACCTAGGCGGGAAATGAGGGCCCAGTAGATGTCCAGGGAGGACAGCTACAACCTACATGCTCCTCCAGGAAACCAGTGGGATATTGCAACTGGTCAAAGCAGTGCACCTGCTGGTCACTTAACAAGAGAGAATGCACTTGTAGGCAGTTGGTGTCTGATAGGGTGGACATTGTCAATACAGGCAAAGCAAACGCGCCTATTGCAACACTTATTGATGACAATCGCATGGATAGGGAGGACAACGCTGCTGCTTTGCCTAGGGCCCATTGTGCCTTAATTCATCTCTGTGTCCCCTGAAATCGCCAAAATAGACAACCATTGCCTCATTACAACTATGGCCACCTTTAGTGTAATTAGCATTGATTGTATACAACAGTACAAAAGCCGTAGATCAAATAACAATACATCTATACACCATATGGTGTTAAACACATTTTGTACAGGGAAATATACTGAGGCTTACTTTGCTGGCCTTCTAAAAATACTACTTGCCTGGCTGTCTCTGGTTTCAATACTTTCTGCGTCACTGGTCTAGAATAAGCATGCAGATTTGAAAGTCATTGGACACCCGATCTGGATACTTATCCTGATTCTGTAAGACAGAAAGTATTAAAGCTGAACTCCAGGCAAACAGCTAAACACACAGATGGGATATATGCAAAGGAACTATTTTACCAGACAAAAGATTTGTATTTTTGTCAATCCTGTCCTTTGATTTACACAGCTTTCATACACACAGCACAGCCCTGTCTGGCAGGGCAGGAGACCAGACTTTGCTTTAGTGCAGTAACACTTACAGATCTTGTCTCTCCTCCAGCCTGTGGCTAGACAGTAAAAAGAGACATAGCAACCTGATGATATCAAATGTCTGTCACACTGCTCTCTCCTCCTATCAGCAGGCTCATTGCACTACAGCACAACTGGCTCCTTGTACTGCTTTTCACGCTCTCAGTCAGAGCTTTGCTAACGCCAAGCCAACCTTAGGTACTTACACTGCTTGCATTAAAGCTGAACTCCAAGCAAACAACAAAGTACACAGATTAAAAGCATAGACAGTGTATAAGAATGGTTTTGCATGCCAATGGATTTGTATTTCTGTCTATCCGGTCCTGAGATTTACACAACCCTGGCACACAGCACAGTGCTTTCTGGCAGAGGATGGATCCTGATTTTTCTCTGCTGCAGTTCAGTAACACTCATAGGCCTTGTTCTGCCCCTTAGTTTGTGACTGGACAGTGAAAGAGGTTTCAGTAGAGTGATAAGCTCATCCCTTTCTCTGCTTGCATCTCCGATTAGCATGCTCCTTGTTAGTACATGAGCACTGCAGCATAGTGTATTGGCTCCTTGTACTGTTTCCCCCTCTCTGGCACTTTGCAAAGCTGAGGATTGATTACCACGGTGGGCAGGGCCGGATTTACTCTCTCTGCTGCCCCAAGGCTGGGTTCCTCAATTCTCCCTACTACCCGCCAAACCCCCTCAATGAAAAATGGCAACCAGATGGCGGTGGGGGGAGGTGGGTTAGTGCGGCAGGGTTGTTTTTAATTTTTACTTTATTTGTTTTACTTTTCTTATCACTTTTTTTTATTTGTATTTATTTTTTCTACTTTTTTAAAATTGTATTTGTCTTATTATCTTTTTATACATTTTTATTTCATATTTTTTTACTTTTTATCACTTGTTCAATTTTAATTATTTCTTATTTTTTACTTTTTATTTATTTTATAATTTTTTACTTTTTATCAATTTTTTTCATTTAACTTTACTGCTATCACACAGGAGCTAACAAGCCGCTGTGTGATAGCATTTGGAGGTGACAGGTTCTCTTTATAGTACTGTGCTGGCTCTCCTTTGACAGCTGATACGA
Organism: Nanorana parkeri; assembly: GCF_000935625.1. Lineage (NCBI taxonomy): Eukaryota > Metazoa > Chordata > Amphibia > Anura > Dicroglossidae > Nanorana > Nanorana parkeri. The sequence goes on from NW_017306667.1 coordinate 73,917, forward strand.
GAAGGCTGCGAGTCTAGCTCTCCCTTCTCAGTGTTTACAGAGGAGCGAGGGACCCCCCGAAAACCATGGCGGGAAGGGAGAAGGCCGGCGGGAGAGGACGCCAGGTGAGGAAGGGGCAGGCCATAGAAAGGGGGGGGCGTGCTGCACGCTACGGCATGCACATTACAAGTGATCTCGGCAACATTGCTGGGATCACTTGTAATAAACTGCTTGCCCAAAGCAGGACTAAACTTAGAAAAAAAGCTTTGCTGCCCCTCTACTCCCTGCTGCCCCAAGGCCCGGCCTCGGTGGCCTGACTGTAGGGTACAGCTATGTCCACAGTGAGAAATGAAAAATGACAAAGAAGCAATGTGGGGTTAGATTCAATGAGATGCAGGACAGCAGTATAATACAGCCAGGGACAATAAATCCTCTGGTAGAAATCCAGGGTCAGCCAGGAATATTTAGCAGGATAACAGGGCAGCAATATGCTACAGCAAAAAGTCCAGAGATCAATGGAAGCAATGGGGTTCAGGAGCTGTCTGGCAGAATCACAGTGGCAGCATTACAGTACAGCAGAATCACAGAGGCAGCAATACGGTGCAGCAAGGGATTGCTGCACTACTTACACAAGACACTCCTGTTGGTCCAAGGAGAGCTAGCTCTATTGGAGTTGTCCTTGTAGTACAGACCAGTTGACTGAAGGGCTTAAAGAGGTGCCGATAAAGTGTTTTCTGGGTCCAACTTGAAGGAAGCAGCCCCGATGTAGCCTCAGGTCCACGTGGGTTGCACACAGCAAGAAGGGGGTCCATGAAGAGAAATCAACAACCTCTAAAACCTATGAAAACTAATGAAAAGGCAGTGATATGCATGATTGATCAATGAATTCCTTTGGCCATACAGGGGAGTCTGGAGATAGGCTTCTCTGAGCAGGGATTCATTGTATCCTAGACCAGGAAATAGCCAGACACCTCGACTCCAGCAATTTGAGATGAGATTGTTGAACTCCAGGTACAATACAAACAGACCTGTGTTCAGAGAAAAGTGTGCAAATAGAAGTTTGCTCCTGTGCTAGACATGGAGGAACTCACTAGAGAGAGACTAGAAGGAGATTAGAGCTGCTGGGACATATAGCTCTGCACCTGTGTATGCTGCGACTGAGTCTGCTGGGACTTGTAGCTCCTTATTAGCTGTGAGCTGCTATCCTGACACAGAGACTCTCCTTTCTCATCTACATTAGAACACATATACACTATATTGGCAAAAGTATTGGGGCGCCTGCCTTTACACGCACACGAATTCTAATGGCACCCCATTCTTAGTCTGTAGGGTTCAATATTGAGTTGGCCCACCCTTTGCAGCTATAACAGCTTCAACTCTTCTGGGAAGGCGTCCACAAGGTTTAGGAGTGTGTCTATGGGAATGTTTGGCCATCCTCCCAGAAGCGCATTTGTGAGGTCAGGTTCTGATGTTGTGGGAGAAGCCCGGGCTCGCAGTCTCCGCTCTAATTCATCCCAAAGGTGTTCTATCGGGTTGAGGTCAGGACTCTGTGCAGGCCAGTCAAGTTCCTCCACCCCAAACTCGCTCATCCATGTCTTTATGGACCTTGCTTTGTGCACTGGTGCACAGTCATGTTGGAACAGGAAGGGGCCATCCCCAAACTGTTCCCACAAAGTTGGGAGCATAAAATTGTCCAAAATGTCTTGGTATGCTGATGCCTTAAGAGTTAAGGGGCCAAGCCCAACCCTTGAAAAATAATCCCCCCTCCACCAAACTTTACACTTGGCAAAATGCAGTCATGTAAGTACCGTTCTCCTGGCAACCGCCAAACCCAGACAGGTCCATTGGATTGCCAGACAGAGAAGCGTGATTGGTCACTCCAGAGAACACGTCTCCACTTCTCTAGAGTCCAGTGGCGGCGTGCTTTACACCACTGCATCGGACGCTTTGCATTGCACTTGGTGATGTAAGGCTTGGATGCAGCTGCTCGGCCATGGAAACCCATTCCCTGAAGCTTTCTATGCACTGTTGTTGTGCCAATCTGAAGGCCACACGAAGTTTGGAGGTCTGTAGATATTGACTCTGCAGACAGTTGGCGACTTTTGCACATTGTGCACCTCAGCATGCGCTGACCCCGCTCTGTCATTTTTACATGGCCTACCACTTCGTGGCTGAGTTGCTGTTGTTCCCAGTTACTTCCACTTTGTTATAATACCACTAACAGGTGACCGTGGAATATTTAGTAGCAAGGAAATTACACGGAACACCTGAATCCAATGATTTGGAGGGGTGTCCCAATACTTTTGGCAATATAGTGTAGTAATGTTTTGAAAAGCAGAATTAAAGTGAGGGTGAGTCCTGGAGCTTTTAACCATAATGTGCTAGTATGAACAGCCAGAATATTAGCACATTATGGCAGGCTGACATACCAAAGCCTTCTCACTGTTGATTCCACCTTCGTCCCGGTCTTCTTCTGGGTTTTGAGTATTCAACTGGTTGATTGGCCGGGCATGTGCAAGGGACTCCCTTCATTTGAGCATGCCGCGCCTAAGCGGCGTCACCAGGCCGGGTGTCACTCGGTGCGGTCATCGGGTGTCACCCAGTACACACGTCATTACATCACACATGTAAACGCACTGGAACGTGTTGAAAACCCTAGCAAAACCCATTTTTTTTAAATGCACCAGAACACATAACAATGCATCAAAATGCACCTAAACAACGCATCCTGATCTGGTCTGGAGATGGTGTGGACAAGACCTTACACAGTCTTGCCATAGAAACCCAGCCGATCACATTTCTTTTCACTTTTAGGGCCAGTTCACACCAATTGCGATGCGTTCCAGAGCGGTAGCTGCTGGAACGCACTGCAATCGCACACTAAACTCGCTCCTTCGTTCTGCAGCAGGACATTGAAGTCAATGGAACCACAGCCAAAATATTGCCTGCGTTCCGGTCCAGTTAAAACGCCCAAATTAGAGCATGCAGCAATTTTTCACGTACCAAGTGGACCGGAAAGCAGGCAATGGCGGGTGCCATTGACTTCAATACACCGCCACGCCCCCTCCCGACCTAGAACGAAGGGGTGAGTTTAGTGTGCGATATCTGTGCGTTCCAGCAGCTACCACTCTGAATTAGTGTGAAATGGCCCTTATTAATACAGACCTACACTGATATGCATCTTCTATATCTGCCCGGAATTGGGGAGAATTTGGAAAAAAACAGAGCAGGCAGAATCTGTAGCAGTTGCCCATAGTAACCAATCAGCTTCTCTCTTCAATTTGTTCACTCAAGCTTTAAAAATGAAAGAGAGAAGCAGATTGGTTGCTATGGGTTAAAGATTCCGCGGCTCCAGTTTTGATAAATCCCCTCCTGTAAATGAGTACTGAGCTTCACAGATGTGTCTTTTATATGTATATATTTATAGTACTTTCAGAAAGAGAAGTCAGAAACACAGCCTCCAGGTTCTCCCAGTAGCATGCAAGGGCCCCGGTGTTCTATCATGGTTAGTCATATCATGTTTGAAGAATAATGCCCGAAGACTCGTCAAGTTCACGTGAGGCATAGCAGCGCCCTGGCAGCCTACAACAAACACAGCCTATCCTAGCAGAAACGCGCACCAAGGCACATGTCCTCTCAGAGCCCAGGTCAGTGTAGTGGAGAAGGGGGCCTGGCTTTCTGTGTTGATACACAAAGAAAAGTGTATTGATGAAATATGACGCATGGCTCCGCTCCGCCCCTCCTATAGCTATTAAGCGAGGGTTACCCGGGTGATCAGCACTCCTAGAATCGCTGCCGCGTTGGATCGTGCTTTCCTTCAACACTGCTGCTCCTATCTTATTTATTATCTGATTTGTCTTATTTATTTTTACATCCACCTTATTATTATTACTATTGGGGCATCGGGTCTCTGCAGCAAAGAAAGGTAAGAACATGTGTGGGTGACAGACAGTGCAGCACGAGGCTGCTGAATGTGACTTGTGTGTATATACAGTCTTGTCACATTGCTGTGGGGGCTGGATGACTCCAATACAGCTGACTTCAGCTTCACATAACACTGCTAAGATTTGTTCCACGAACGAAAAATCTCCTCGCAACATTCCACAGTGCCATCGGAGACTTGAGAAAGGTCATTGGAGATTTCGTTTTGAATTTAATGATTGGATTTTTGGAATGAATGGAGCTTCCTGAACGAAAACCGCATTCATTCGTTGAGAGAAGAAAAAAAATTCCATCCAGTTCCTTTCATTTTTTTTTCTTCATCGTTACGGACTAAAGCGATCATTTGTTCGACCCCCATTAACTATTAGAAAATTGCACGAACCTTCAGAAAACAAATCTTTTGTTTTATACCAATTTCTACTGGTGGATGGGCAGATTTACTCATCAGCAGGGTAGGAGACTGGGCGGGTCTTTTGGCTGGAAGGTGAATAGATGTCTATCACCTATAGTATGAATTAATGATATCGCAAAAAAGATTCTATCCTACATAGATGTATAGTCTTTCTCTGTAGGGGCTGTATGTAAGCGCTCAGGTTGGATGGCCCGATGGTGAACACAATATGGAGGTAGAGGCTTCTGGGTTGTGTCTGAACTGTAGAGACTTCTATGATATGTATTACATGGAGAGATATTTGTGTAGGTGATGATAATAAGGAATGTAGTAGGGCCTTGGTTCACTTTCTGCACCAGGTCCCTACGTAAACAGTCTATCTATCTGAATTCTATCTGTCTATCCTCTAGAATCTATCTATCTATCGTATATGTCTATCTATCATTTATTAATTCTGTGGATGAGGTCAGTGAATGGAATCAGTTATCCATTCCGTGCTCATTTGTTTCTGGTGACTATGGATTTTGGAGCTGGTTTCATTGGGCTTAAGGCGTCAGTGTGTTCAGAGGAAACCATTTAGCTTGGATGGGATCTGTTTCAATAGTGTGTGGTTGTTGCATCAGATTTCTGTCTCTCTGGTAGAGCAGAGGTTACTGTGTAGAAGTAAGGGAGTGGAAACAAGGAGTGGCCATACAGTGCTTCAATGTACAGCATTGCTGGCTGCTTATTCAGTTTTTTTTTTCTCCTCTAAACTCAGCCCCTATGGAGAATTTTCTAGACACAAGCACCTTCTTTCTTGAAATACTGTCTGATTTAGCTATCGGTTAGTCTAGTGGATTTTTTTAAAACCACCTAGTCAATTCCTTTTCCTTTATTTTTTATTTACGGAGTTTTGTTTTATTTTAAACCTGCTGTATATTTAGGGTAATTATTATTATGCAGGCTTTATATAAAGGGAAAACATACAATTTCAGTGCAAATCAAGACAAGAGGGTTAGGAGGTCCCTGCTTGTGAGAGCTTGCAGCACATCTCTTTTCGTTGAACCTTTTACATTTAATTGCCATGTGTCTTATGTATATTTGTTATGATCATTGATGAGAAAATATATGCTCATTATTCCCCTGGGTTATATAGATGTGTTTTTCATGATAATCACATTAGCCCGACAGTCATTGTGTCTGTTAATGATGGTAGATGGTGAAGCAACATTATGGTTTATCCTTCACAATAATGCTGTCATGTAATACCCAGGCGGTTTAACATCAATATAGTATAAGAGTGGTGATGATGACCACTTTAATAATGATTGACTTTACTATTAAAGCGTTTAAATAATGTATCGTATTCTTATATGGAAGACCCATAACACAATGCCCTGAATTCGGTGGGATTAAATATCTGCTCATGGCCTTGGAATGCATTATGATTGACAAGTGAGGGTGGAGAGGGACATAGGGAGGGGGGATGAGGCGGTCCTTGTTACTTGGAATTTGCTGTATTGTAGATGAGAAGAGCTAGTACTTTTCCACTCTCAAACCTCCTCCCATCTTTCCCTTTTCAGCTGGCTCGTGATGATAAAGCATCACGTGGTCATGTTGCCCACTGCAGTATTGACGTTTTCCTTCCTTGCAGGCACAGCCACACAGACTACATCAACTGTCCTCGTGAACACCTTCTTGGTTCATCTTTTATTATCAATATGAGCAAACAAGAGATGGGAAGGTTTAATATTTCTCCGGATGAGGACAGTGCTAGTTCCAACAGCAACGATGACTTCAATTACCCGGAATATCCAGCAAAGAATCTATCTATTAAAGGGTTAGTACCCTTCGTTTATATGCGTTTCATTATAGTGCAACAATATTGCTATAAAACTCTATATTTAAGTGCAATTGCATCTTATGTGATTAAACTCTTGCACAATATTTGATGCTCATTGGAGATCTAGATCACACAACTCATTAAGTGTTAATTCATTTTTAGGCATTATGATATGGATCCAGAGAACCAAAATTTCCTACTGGAGCCTACTTTGACAAAGAAGAAATGTGAGACTGAATACGTAAGTACATCCCTACGTGTGCATGTTTAAATGTCTCGATAAGCTAGGATAGAATGGGCTGCGTATGGTGTATGTTTTTTGTTACATCATTAACATACTCTATTCTTCTTCTTAGCTTCCAGGGACCACATCTTTTGGCATGTCAGTATTTAACCTCAGTAACGCCATTGTGGGAAGTGGAATTCTAGGTCTATCCTATGCCATGGCTAACACTGGGATTGCACTATTTATGTAAGTATCTCATTTTCAATGATGTCCTTTTTTTTTTTGTTTTCTTGTCATTTTGTGCTGAGGCTTTCTGTAGATGTCACATAGGGCAGTGTATTCTTACTAGTCACCACTAGGGGCAGCATATCTAGGATATGATTTGGAAAGGAATATTTATTATTTAATAAAGAACAACAATGTACACTGTTTCCATTGTGCAGTGTTCTGTACAGTTTTGGCACTGCCTTTTAGTTCCGAAAATGAGGCACATTAAGACAATACCATCCTTTTAAAATAAAGGAAACATTGCTTTCTAACAGTGAAACAAAGCACAAATCCAACCCTCGATTTCTTTAGTCTAAGTCACACTTTCTCTTCAGCTCTTGCAGCTGGTAGTACCATTAGTTCACTGGTATCATCTATATTTTTATGTAGGTCTTATCTCTTATTGGAGACCTTTGTTTAGTCATTATATAAGCAGCGCTGACATTTTTCAACGATATTGGTCACCACCACTGCAAACAATCATGGGCACTGCCATTTACTCATAACATTATTTGTATTACCAGCAGGCTTCTTTTCTTTAAAGTTTGTAATAAACAATAACAAACAAAGAACATTAGGAGCTCTGAAGCATCATTCTTTTAAATTCCTTGTACATTATCCTGTAATATGTGAAATATAGAGGGCACCTATAAAATGTGCAAGCGGTGACCATTTGGTTTACTTTTTAGCTTTACATTATTAGCTTAGATTAAACAAATACTGCATGTTGTTTCTTTAAAGGAGAATTATGAGGCGAGTGATTCTCACTCAGCCTCATAATCTGAGCCGACCTGTGACAATGAAACTGTCACAGGTCGGCTCAGTAGATCGGGAAGTGAGCGAACACATACCGGCTCTCGCTCACTTCCCGATCTATCCGTGCAGAGAGCCGTGACTGTCACTCACGGCGCCCTGCAGGGATTCCCCCCACCCCTCCTCTGTCCGATCCTCCAGCGCTGACTGGCGGAACGGACGGGGGAGGGGGTGGGTGGATCCAGACAGAATTGTCGGGATTCGTTCCGGCTGCAGCGTCTCAGTATACCGCGAGCTGTAGACGCTGTACAGTATACAGTACAGCTGTAGCTGTATACTGAGACCTGGTGACGGAAGGACGCTAGTTTGTGTCCTCCCGTTAACCTTAGGAGAACTGTGGGGAAAAGCCCTAACACCATAGTTCTCCTTTAATGTGTTTTTTATAAGGTATCACTGCTTACATACTTGCAAAATTAGAGATGCGTGGCCCAAGGGGTATTTTGCAGCCTTCAAAGGGTTATGATAATACATGACGCAGCAAGTGCGATAACTCACAGTACAGTGTGAAAGTGACAGGTTTGGGCTGGCCTTGTGTAATAATAAAGTAATGTGTCAGACAGTGGGATCGAAGCCATGAGTCCTCATATACATCAATATTTATTACATTGCTCTAACACACCTTTGCTGGCAACTTTCACCCATTTATTTCTGTTTTGTGTTTTAGGATCCTGTTGACATTTGTGTCAATATTCTCTCTCTATTCCATTCACCTACTGTTAAAGACAGCAAATGAAGGAGGTATGTATTTGATATGTCATATCTTGTGAACGACATGAGCATTTGAGAAATCTTCATTGATAAAATGTTTTAATTTGTTTAGGTTCCTTATTATATGAGCAGTTGGGATATAAAGCATTTGGCCTATTTGGAAAAATTGCAGCTTCTGGATCTATAACCATGCAAAATATTGGAGGTAGGTAATTCACTTCTACCAGTATCACAACATGCAGCTATATATAAGAAAGTGCTTTTTTTACCATATCCTTTATTTTTGCAGCAATGTCAAGCTACCTCTATATAGTGAAGTATGAACTGCCTCTTGTAATCAAGGAGCTAGCCGGTGCTGATCCCAATGCTAAGTAAGTATATTGCAAACTTTTATTTGTTTGAGAAGTGATACAAAAGACCCCATGAAACTTTATTTTTTCAGCATAGCCACAGTTTATTTTACATATAAAGTTAGTAACTTAAACTTTTGGTATTAAGAAGTTATATTTAATCATTATTGAGAGTTTTAAAAGCTTTAACCTAGAACTGTATGATTTGGAAAGAAAGTAATAAGGTAAAAAAAAAAGTGCCCTGCTCAGAAGAACACCCAGTCCAAAGAGAAGAAGTACCTTAAGTGAGGGGCCAAGCAAGTATAGGCTATAGCAGTGATTAGTATATATGAGGGTCAGTGATCAGAGTAACCCTCTCTGAAAAGTTTACATTCATTATACACTAAGAACCTAAGGAAAAATCTGATAAAAGACAGTAGAATGTCCCAGAGTAGAGCCCCAGTAGTCAACCATGTGGGACCGTGGAAACACATATTGAGATGTGAGCTGGGCGCAGGTGAACCAAGTGAGGAAACCAGTCCTGTGCTATAAAGACTGGTTATCTTCAGTAGCTTTCTGTTTTCTAACAGGGCCAACATACTTTACTTATTCTGTTGTGTTAAAAGTTTTATAACAGAGGCCAGTCCCTTTAGCAGTCTTTGCAGTGCTTCAAAGTATTTTTGTTTAGTGACTTAACGCACCACATTCCACTGAAATGCATGCCTGTGGGCAAATAGAGTGCTCTCTTCAGTTGCTCTCTGTTAAGCAAAGGCATGCCTAAGAAAGCATGTTCTAATACCTTGTACTCATAAGATGCCAAAACAAGCCCTTTACTGGCAGTTACATGCTAAATGCTGGAATATTGAGCGTAGTTTTATTAGTTCTTGAACCAGTACTGTGTTCGCTCCCTCAAAGGCATGTGATAGCATTAGCATGACACACTCCAGTTTACATAACTTTAAAAATTATAATAAAATCATCCAGCTGTGACTGTTAAAGCCGTTTAATGTTCTTCCTGGGTTTGAAAGAAGGAACTGTTAAGTAGTATGACCTTATGATTACACAACGCAATTTTACAAATCCTATTTACTATGCTGCCTCTGAATTTATGCTTTGATTTTTTTTTTCAGTGACTGGTACCTAAATGGAGATTATTTGGTTATAATAGTTTCTGTGATCTTCATACTTCCGTTGTCACTACTGAGAAACCTGGGTAAGTTTTTCATGATGTGAAATTAACTCCTTACAATCTGATTATATAATCTATTTAACTCTATTAAGAACAATTACATGGCCAAACAATTTACTAAATTTACATCTAGTCAGTGAGGCTCTTACACTACATAGTTGTTGGTACATCTAGAGGAAATTGTAATTTGTTTGGCCAGTTTTGTACTACAAATTATTATTAATTGACCCGTAATATTTTGCTATTCTTTTTCTTTTGAATTGTGCTTCGTAACTTATCTGTAAGATATTCAAATTGTGTTTTATGTTCTAAGTTCTCTTTATTTTTATTCCAGGATATTTGGGCTACACGAGTGGCTTTTCACTGCTGTGTATGGTGTTCTTCCTCATTGTTGTAAGTATATTACTAAAGGGTCAGTCTTCTCAAAATTATATGCTAGTGGTTACCAGTGTCTGGTGGGTGAAGACACCTGCTGGCTTCTTATATTTTTTAGGGACCCAAGGTGCAAGAACTTCCTGTCTTAGAGCTTGGTTCAGTTTCCATCCACTCAGTCTTTCTTTTTTTTAAAGTCTCCACTCCCTCTGTTCGTCTGTTGCAGTCTCTATGTTATAACATAAATGTAGTCTAGTAATGTGAAAACCGCTAATATTTGCTGGAACAGGCTTAAAACAAGTTCATATGATTTAAATCAATAGTGCAAGACAAAAGCTGGGTCATTGATTTTGGGTAGGGATGCACCGATACTGTTTTTTCAGTATTTAGTACGAGTACCAATATTTATTTTTTGGTACTCGCTGGTACTGGTACTTCCACTAGCATGGAGAGCGGCTAGCAGGCCAATCAGGAAGCCGGGCGGCAGGTTTTACCCACAGTCCAGCTTCCTGATTGCCCGTGAAGCCGCCTCCATGCTGTTTGGCTACCTCGATGTTGATTGGCCAAAAAGCTGGCTTCCCAGCCAATCAGCATCGAGCCAGCCACATAGCATGAAGCCGGCCAGCGAGTCATTACCCTCCACCCGGGTTCATGATTGGCTGGGAAGCCAGCTCCATGTTCCCTCGTGCCACTGCCAGTCAGAGGAAATCTCTTCCTGAGCGGAAGTTCCAGTATCGGGGGTAAGTATCGGAGCATTTGCGCAAGTACTTGCTTAAATACTCGGTATCGATATCAGTGCATCCCTAGTTTTGGGTAGACTTGTCCCTCTAAATTACCACACTTGTGTAGACAAGTTTTTGAAGCATATAGGTATATTGACGAGACAAAAATAGGCAGTATACATAATCCTGAACCAGTGAGTTGGAGTCACATGTGGCCATAAGATTTGGCATTGCTTCCTGTTGGTCTCACTGAGTGCAGATCTTTTCCAATTTGATAAAAGTTTACTGGAAATAATGGTATATTATATTTCAAATCTTTTTTGAGCGTTATTTTTTTATCATAAATGGAGTGTCTTGCTCCCTTTTGTTATATATGATTGTGACTCTGGAACTGGTTAGGACTGGCTGATGTACATTAACATGGAAACTTGTCACTAGCTGATAATTTGTGATACCAACATTTTAGTGATTGGTGAAGTTGGTTTGGTGGAGACCATAGCTATGTCTATGACACTATTTTTATTTAAAATATTTATGCTGTCTTTAATCGTCTTTGTTCTTTGCATTTTAGGTGATCTACAAGAAATTTCAGCTCACGTGTCCTCTTTTGCTGGAAAATGATGCTATCAACATGACTTTAAACCACACGTTGACTCACTTAACCACACATGCTCCGATACACAGTGTTGAGCTGAACGAGACCATTGATGGTGAAATGTGCACACCAAAATACTTTGTCTACAACTCCCAGGTAAAAATGGTTTGGTAAAGTTGACCCATTCTTAGACAACACTCATTTATCGTGCTTTGTTATGATCTAACCATACACATGTTGGTAGGGATTTTAGGTTATATTTATTTGAGTAATTGAGTTTTTTGCCTTTTTTTCTGTTGCAGACGGTGTATGCGGTACCCATCTTAACTTTCTCCTTTGTCTGTCACCCAGCTGTCCTTCCCATTTACCAGGAACTTAAAGGGTATGTTCTGTTCTATTTTAAGCCAGGAAAAGAGCATTGAGTGCCAATGGGCATGTACTAAAAGTATCTTATTCTCCCTCCTGCAGCCGCAGCCGCAAAAGGATGATGAATGTTTCAAACGTGTCCTTTTCCGCTATGTTTGTCATGTATCTTCTGGCTGCTCTCTTCGGATATTTGACTTTCTATGGTAATTATTACTCAGTTACTAATTCATGTGTATTACATAAAATACATTCAACATCTAAGGCTACCAACTTGTTCTGTCTGTAGATGCTAATCAGTAAATGAAACCTGATGCAACTAAACTCCTATCAGCCTGTTTTTGAAAAGTTATCCACTTTCTCCTTTTAATCCCATTTTATTGGGGTACATTTTAAGTGCTGTGTCAGGATATTTGATATGCCAAAACAATTCCTTCTCCTAATCTTTTTTTATTAAATATCATTTAATCTTTAAATCTCTCTGCACAGTTCACTATATTATGAACCTGCTTCAAATCCATGAATCTAAAAATATCATTATCATCAAACCCTTTCATTCTTGATAAGTGAGTCTGGGCCTGGACCCTGATTCAGTGAATTATACTGATCTGCGGTGATTGGCTGTTTGCCAGTTCAGGTCTGATGGTTCACAAGCATAGCAAATCTGTGAACTTGCTCATCACTTCCTTTTATATATTACTTATCTATCTATATCACATACTGCTAACAAAATACTTTCTCTAAGCATTTTTGGGGTATCAGGGAACATTCAAGTACTTGACAATCGTATCATAAAAGCCAACTTCACTGAAAAATCGATACTTCTGTTTTGCATAGTTTTCAGAGAATCCAGTGACAATATATGCCTGACACATCTCAGCCCAGCTTGCACAGACAATGCAAAGCTAAATGACAGTGACACAGTCCTCCCAACAGAGTTAAATAAACAAATAGTTTTAGGGTTCTCAATATGTACAAACCTTAAATATATACAGTATAGTTATATATATATATATATACAGTATATCAAACAAAATCAATTGTCTTTTTATTGTCAACAGGACGGGTCGAGCCGGAATTACTCCACACTTACTCCAAGGTTCCAGGAGCCGGAATAATATTTGTCGTTGTGCGCTTGGCTGTTCTCATGGCTGTCACACTAACTGTTCCTATTGTTATTTTCCCAGTAAGTACTGTTACTTTAAAATATATATATATATTTAAATTTAGGATGGACACCTATAAATGCAATATAGCTAACATTCAGTTAACTGTAAATGCAGTACAACTCTTAAACAAAATGCAGTTTAGATTTTATTGGAGACTGTGAAAGACAAAATAAACATAAACAAGTTCACATGGAAAAGCTGGCTGCAAGTATATATTTTTTGCAGAACATTATCTTTGATCATAATATTACATTACATAAAAATTGCATTGTAGGGCACAAGAAATTTTAATGCAAGCTGTGTTGCATGAGTTTACTGCATCTGTAGATAAAAAGTTTCTATATTGTCAGTTGATTTACTTTTCCTCTTGTGTTGTTTTGAATGTACTCAACATTGCTATGCTTTATATTAGATCCGCAGCTCCATCACTCAGCTGTTGTGCTCTGGGAAGGACTTTGCATGGTGGCGCCACATTCTGATCACACTTCTTATTTTGGCATTCACCAATTTCCTGGTCATTTTTGTCCCAACCATCAGGGATATCTTTGGATTTATTGGTGAGTCATTTGGTCCATGGCAAAAGATAAGATAATGTCCAAAATGCATGATCTATCTGTCAGCTTCTTCTTAGTTATGCATTAGACTCATTGGGGTCTATTCACAAAGCTGCCGAAGGATCTGGCCGTAGCTTCGGCCGATCCTTCGGCTAGCTTCGGCACCAGGACCCCTTCGGTTCAGGAGAACCGAGGGGGTGCTGTACGGCTATTCACAATAGCCCGTACAGCTCCCGATCACGGCCGAGCAGCTCAGTCGAGCGCTGAGCCGTGCTGAAAGACGAAGCTGGCCGAGACGGCTGCCCTCGGCAGCTTTGTGAATAGACCCCATTGTGTTGCATTGGGAGTAAATAAGTTGTATACCACTGGAAAAAATGATGCCTGGCAGTAAATAGTTTATTTAATAATCAGCTGCTTGTGTAGAAACTAATTAATCTTTTCTATTGTAATGTTTTATTCTAGGTGCCTCTGCTGCTGCTATGCTGGTCTTTATCCTGCCATCAGCTTTTTACCTCAAGCTAGTGACAAAGGAACCCATGAGATCAGTGCAGAAGATTGGGGTAAGCATCCTATTATGTGAAAGATGGTTTTGTACAGCAACAATCAGAACTCTGTTTCATAGTGTATATGTTTGCATGTTTGTTTGTCTATTACAATCTATGTGTTCTTCAAATAGTCCAAGTTTAGAAAGAGCACATACAGTAGACCCAAAATTTACTCTAGTCAACCAGGGTTAAACACTAGGCAGGTTATTCACAAAGCTGCCGAAGGCAGCCGTGTGAATAACCGACCCGAAGTGAAGTGAGCCGAACGCTGTTCGGCTATTCACTTCAGGCTTGTGCGGCTGATTTCAGCTGTACACCGGCTAAAATCAGCTGTACATCGGCTTGCTGGCTTCGGGTCGGCCAAACATGCTCAGCGTGTTCGGCCGACCCGAAGTGCAGAAGGAGTTCGACTCAGCCGATCCAACATTTGGATCGACTAAGCTGATCCTCCGGCAGGCTACTCCTGCTGTTCGGCCTATTATCATAGGGGACGAATAGCAGTGAATGAATAGCCGAATGCCGCCCAGCGGCATTTGGCTCGGCTATTCTGCTCGATACCTCCGTGGTACCGAGCAGAATAGAAAAACAGTAAAAAAAAAAAAAAATTTTAAATAGAAACCGATTGGGCGGAGCTAGCAGTGACATCTAGCTCCACCCAATTGTTTTCTATTGGCCGGGACCAGCTGTCATCACAATGAGAGCTCGGCTGCGCCAGCGGTAATATCAAAGCCGGCTCCGCTAAGCTCTCATTGTAATGACCAGTGACATGTGGTACCTCTTGCTCAAGGTGAGGCATTCCCCAGCCCCGCCTACCAAAGCTCCGACTCCTGTCGTCTTAAGCTCCGCCCCCGCCAGACAAAGCCCCGTCCCAAAGCTAGTGTAAAGGAGGAAGGGAGGAGCCTCCGTGTCCCTCACTTGCTCCTCACCACTGAGGCTCCGTGACCGGTTACACAGCGGGGAGGATTTCCCTGCTGTGTAACCTGTTAGATGCCGATCTGAATGGAGAAAAAGCTGTCAGCTTCAGCCATGAAGCTGTCAATCACCAGAGGTGGATCTGAAGTTCTCCATGAGGTCCACCTCTGCTGATTGACAGCAGCAGTAGGCGGGTGCAATATCCAGCCTACTATTGGCTATTCCAATTTGAAATGGCCAATAGCAGCCTAGCTATTCATTCCTATGCTATTTGTTGTTTTTTTATTTCTTTACTCTGACGGCGTGCTGCGACAGCTGTCAGAATAATAGAAAAAAAACAAACATAGCTGGGGAATCAGCAGATAACAGGGAGCTAATGCTTCCCCTGTTACTGTATCTGATGCTTTTTTTTCTTTGTATTCAGACAGCAGCTGCACACAAAAAATAAACAGGGAATCGGCCGATATCAGGGGGGAGACAGTCTAGGATTGGTCAGGGCATTTTTTGTATTTTTAAATGGGGGTCCCTCCTTACATTTATAACGTTTGGGAGGAGGAGCCCACGCTGTGTTTATTTATTTGTTTACATTAGGGATGCACAGATACTTTTCGAGTACCAGTGCAGATACTTAGCATTTTCATGAGAACTACCAGGGTTGCTGCGGTTGCAGCTGGGGCCGGGCTCTGGCGCTCCACCACTGTCCTGAAATCATTAGTCTGTATTGCTTTAGAAAAACTGTCACATGACAATAAACAAAAATGTATCAGTACTCGTACTTGTAAGTACTCGGAAAGTACCAGTACTCGTACTCGCAAAACTGGTATCTGTGCATCCCTTTATTTATATTTATAAAAACAAAATCGTACATTAAAACAGAGATGTACAAATCCCAGGAGCTCCGTGTGCTCCTTACAAATGACAGCTGCCTCCTAATTTTTTAATTTTTCTCTAGTGTAGTCTTGGAGCTCAAAAGTATCGGTACATGTACTCATACTTGTACCGAGCACTGTACTTGGTATCTGTGCAACCCTAGTTTACATATTGTGGAGTTAACAGTCTGCTTCGACAGACTGTTCTCCCCGCTTCAGCTGTGTGTTAAACTCAGTTGAGCCGAAGCATATGCTGTACGGGCTATTGTGAATAGCCCGTACAGCGGCCTTTTGGTTCCACTGAACCGAAGGGCTCCCGCAGTCGAAGCGAGCCGAAGGATTGGCAAAGGTTCTGCTTAATCCTTCGGCTCCTTGAAGTGAATAACCCTCTAGGTATATTTTCCTCTCTGTTGAAAAGGCCATACATTTTTACCTTACTGCCAATACTCAAATGTGTATTCAGTGTACAAATACTTATTGTCAGCTTGAAAATAGTGACCATATATAACCATACTTAATCATGGCCTTTTAGCTACATAGAAATATGGCGCTAAGCCTTCCGAGAGCTAAAATGAGACCCCGGCCTTTTCATACTGTGAAACCCCCATACTGTTTGGAGGTGTAAAAAAGAAAGTAGAATAATAAACATTAATAATAATTCATAAAATGTATGACAATCATTGTATTTAACTTCAGGTACTCTGGCTCATTTCATATAATCACACTAACTCTACAGATGAAATTACAACTTTCTTTTTTTTTTTGTAGGCTACACTATTCCTCATTAGCGGCTTTGTGGTTATGACTGGAAGTATGACCTTGATTATTATTGACTGGATCCACAGTGCTTCTCCTGACAAACACTAGACAAATTGGTGAGCAACATGGCACTTTTCTTGAAGTGGAACTGTTCACTCCCAACCTTTCTACTGAGAATGAAATGTAACCATTGCTTGCAGTTTAACTTCCTTCAAGACATCCATTCTTGTAGAACAAAGAGACTCTTGAGAGATTAGTTCTACATCTCAACAAGGACAATGCCTTCTTTATTCCAAAGGTTCTTGCAGAAGGAAGTAATTTTATTCCATTCTGGAGAATGGACACACAATCTAAACTTTATTGAAGCCACATGGTTGGTTGTTGTCAATTATTGTTACTCATACTTGTATGTTATTACTTGAATGTGCCTACAGGAACCATTTGAAGTGAGTAAATGTTACACAGCAAAAGTGTTCATCTGGTGGAGGGTTCAGATCCCTCCCCTCTTTTTGTACCAAAAATTGCTCACCAAATTGGACACATTTCTGAGGGGAGTTACACAGAAACTGTGCTTAAAGAACCCTTTACTGGTTTGCTTCAGTATATTTAAACATAGTCAGTATTTTAGTAAATATTCACTTGAGCATGGGATATGGAGAGAAACATTTGTAAAAGCAGACTGAACAATGTTTTCTGTGTCACCAGCTTACTGCTGGAAAGTGTAGTTTATCTTCATACTGAAATGGCCTTTCTGAACATGAAAAAAAAAATTGAAAGTCGAAATACTCCTTTTAGCATGGGTGCAACGACTTTGTCAAATTATTCTTACCTGGTTATTTAAGCAACACAGGATGTTAAAAAAAAAGTTAACGATCAGACCTTTATCATGTTACTTGCAGGTATCTTCTACGCACGGTACATACGTGAGATATTTAAATGGCTAATTTATTGCAGCCCTTGACAGTTTACATCATGTATAGTTTTTTTTTCAATATTTAAATGTTTAATTTATAAATTACTGAATTACTTGAGCAACTTTGTTTTCTGTTTTCCTAAACATGAACCACAGGGCCTGATTTGTTCTTCTATTGCTCAGAACATGTTTACTGTGTGCATTGTAGAAAGTAATCCCCACAATCCTGTAAGTCACACTTACACTGCCAATTTAGAATGTTTAATGACTGAAAAATCACCAGAAGGCCATAAGTCTTTACACAATATTTTACAGTTTTTTTCTTGCATGTGAGCATAAGATACCAAGAGGTTGAAACCATATATGTTACATGCAAGACTAAACAGACTGTTCCAAATTAAAGTGTACTTGCTTCCTATGCAGAGTTAATAACGTGCTTTGCAAAAGCCATTTTTATCAGGAGCTGAAACATGCATTATTGATGTAACTAATACTATATTGATACCTACTACAGATTGCTGACATTCTGTATAGGCAATACGTACACAACAAACCGGTACAACAATATATTGTTAGTTCTCGCATATAATGTACAGTAGATTGCATTGCTATTCACATAATTAACGCACAGTCTTACCATACAGATATTATTATCCAACTTATGTACACAGCAGATAAAGCTGTTTCTGTATGAACACACTACTTATATAATTTTTTAATATAAATACAGGTGTATAACATGTGCAGTGTGATAGTTCAAATACCTGCTATAAATAACCAAGGAAAATAACATTAACACACCTTTTCATCATGAAAATCTTTAAAACGCCACTTCTATCATCTCATTGTCTTCCACGGATGAATATATACTCTAATGTGCTCTTTGTAGAACATTGACTCATTTAAAAGCAACCTATTTTTCAATATTTATGATATATGTATAAAAGAACTGTGTAAATATATAAATAGCCTGTAAATATTTCAGTTGTAGATACATTTTTATTTGTTAAATATGTTGACCGTCTTCATCATTGTTTGGAGATGGTTAACACAAAGCATTCAAGGGAACCTCTAACCTAGAAATGAAGCAGTACATATCTTGTGACATCAATGCCCCTACCAGTAGTGTTTTTATTTAAGAGTGAGCTGTTTATTTCTTCAGTAATGCGGTGTAAAGGGAATTAAAGCTTGGGACAAAAACATGTTCCTGTTCATTTCAGTGAAAACGGTTTTGTATTATTATACCTCTCCACTTTCCAACTATAGAGCTTTAAAAGCATACCCAGACAGCAAGGATCCTTTTGGAAAGACACTGACATCTTGCTCATATAAGCCTTTATTTAATAACATGCCTCAAAAAACAACAATGAAGAGGTTACCATAGCATTCAGTCAGCTTTAAGCAGTTTTGGAAAGTGAAAGATGTTTACATAAGTTAAGGGTCTGGTAAGACAAATGTTGGAGCAATTGATAAAGCAAAATTTACTCTACCTCCTGCTTTGTAACATATTATAGAAGGAGACCCATGTGTATGGCATTTCACCATAGACATCAATAACCTCGTTGTCAGATTTTGTTCAACTGCCAAAATTACTAGGGAAATTTTTAGCCCATTTTGGACATGCCAGGAACCCATCCTTGGCTGTGTTCGAATATCTGTCAGCAGCAGACATCGTAAGAAACACCTTACGGTTAACATCATAGCCTGAAGTGGTAATGCCATTTTAATAGGGACTTTGATCGTTTAAGCAAGGTATAACACATTTATTTTTAGGCAGTCTCTTTCCTATGATACAAACTTAACACTTACACCGTGTAACACACTGAAAAGGTTTTTAAACAAGCAAAAACCTCATCACCCTCTATAAGATACTGTATATAGAATATTAGAAATGGAGAAAATTGTAGCTGCTTATTAAACTATGATTGGATATTTCATAACAAGTACTACTTCAGAATTCTTGACTCTATAATTTGTTTGATTTGTTTTTTTATAAACGTTTGACTTTGGGCCTTCCATTACAATAGTTGAAAAAAACAAAAATCAGATTGGTCAACGAATGAAATTACTTCTATGTTTGCAGTACACTATTTTACAGTGCTTGGAAGGTCCATATTATGTCTAATAAAACAACTGACAGCTAGGGGTCCATTTTTGTAAATAAATCAGTTATCTTTTTTTCTTAATGGTTTTGCCATTCATGGGGTAGTAGAATTAGCACATGGATTTTGCTTATTTTACTGTTAAATACAACATAGGGGCTCATGCAATACATATTTTAGCATCTCTTGTATAAATGTAAAATATGACTATTGTTTAAGCCAACAAGTGTTGGTGAAGTCGTTTTGAGTTTCAATGAAACATTGTATGCCTTTAATTGACCTAAATAAATAAATAATAAAGAAAATGCATTGTTGGTTTTTGTATGTTATTGTCAGGTATACCATTTGAAACTGATTTGTGATATGTATACAGTATATATTCTATACATTTTGAAAATAATATAAAGGTAAGGTGTTTGCTTTACCTTTTTACCTGTTGATTTTTGCCACACCAATACTGGTTCATTGCTTTATAATAATTGGAACATATCACTGCCAATAAAGGAGGATCATAAGCAGCGTTTTATAGCTGGCAATAGTGGCATTTGCACACAAAGCATAAACACTCGTGACATCAGTGGAAAAGTGGACTGACGTCTTATATTTCCTTATAATCACCAGAAAAGAGATGGAATCTGATTGATTGCTATTAGCCATTTGTTTGCTTTCTTTGTTAAATAAACATGCCCCAATGCTCTTTTTTTCAGGTTCACACTACATACTATAAAAGAGACCTGGTATTTAGCCACTGGATCTGCCTAAATTCACGCTTCACGGTGCCCTCCTGCTCCTTGTACCTATTGAGATGGCGGCAGGAGTGCTCGACAGAAAACCCCTAGTGCTCAGCTCTCTAGGGGAAAAGCAATAGTGTTTAGCCACAAAAATCCATCCCAGCCAGTCAGCTTTCCCCCCCAACAAGGCTCGGGCAGGAGATGTCTGTTGTCATTCAGTAATCTAAATGTAAGCAGGCAATGTCAGGCAAATGTTTTCACTTGTGTGTTGGAGATTGCATGTCTGACTGACCTAGAGCAAGATTTCATGAATGTTTTTGGCTACTTTTTGGTTTTCATTAATTTGTCAGATGTTACCCCTGTTAGTGATAAATTAAGGTCCTCAGATAAAGCAGAACTCCAGAATTTTGAAAATGACCCCCACATTGCAAGGGTTGAGTGCTCGTTTTGTCTAGGGATCGAAAATAAAGAAATACCTGATCCTCTGTCTCACCTGGCTGCTAAACCGGTCCCAGCAGTCTCTCCTCCCCAGGGCTCCGGCACTCTAAGGATCCAATACAGATCTATTAGATGTAAAGACTCTGAGGGACATACATCTGGAGAGGACGGGGAGCAAGGTGACCAGTTACTGCTGCAGAACCGAGGATCAGGTATTTCTTTATTTTTGATCGTGGACCAAAACGTCTTGATTGTTCTTTAAGAAACATACAAACATGTAAATAAGCATACAAAGTTTGGGGGGTTTTTATTTGGAAAATAGTCTGTAATGTGAACATACCTCAAATGCAGGTGCACAGATTACACACAAAGTTGAATGAGCCAGAACATTGACAAACAGCCCTCCCTCTTCTCTTCTCATAGGGCCCATGGGGTTTTTATATTAGACTGTAAGCAGATAGTGCTGCTGGGCTGTATCTTTAGAAAACCCGAGAAAAATCAGTGTCATGAGTACACTCAATATTAAATGTTTATTTGTCAAATAAAGTTTTTAAATAAATAATCAATCATGGAAAGATAGAAAAAGGAATACTTGTATACTAAAAAATTACCAAAAACATTATGATTTTCCTTCAAACATCTATACTGAAAGAAACACTGTTTGAACTGAGAAGGCAAAGGGAGTAGACTGGACCTTTTTTTAAATTTACATGTGAAGTGTTCCGAGCGAACCTAAACACAGGCACACATACTTTAGCAGTATTGTTAAGGACTAAAGGCCCATTGAGTAGCTTTGCAAGTTTGACCTAATGGGTTGATTCACTAAAGGCAAATAGGTTGTTCACTTTGCAAGGGAATTTGCAATTTGCAGGGGAATTTTCCCTTAGCTTAGTGAATGTGGTAAAATTTAACTTTGCAATTGCATTTTTGCTCACACATGATTGGATGATGGAAATCAGCAGAGATTCACCTCATTCACTAAACTAAAGGAAAACTTACAAAGTGCAAATTCCCATGAAAGGTGAACAGCCTATTTGCCTTAAATAAACCCCAGTATGTCCTTACTCTGTACTGTCCCCTTGCAACTATTAGACCTAAACACTATGCAAGACGGGTACCCACGGTGCAAATTTTGGACGGTTAGTGATGAACTTACTAAAATTCGCACAGTGGGTGCCGCTGTCAGCACCCTTCCGTCTGGAATCCCTCGATCAACTGATTGCAGGAGCCAGATGGAAAATTCTCGGCTGAAGGGAG
This sequence comes from Nanorana parkeri, assembly GCF_000935625.1. Lineage (NCBI taxonomy): Eukaryota > Metazoa > Chordata > Amphibia > Anura > Dicroglossidae > Nanorana > Nanorana parkeri. Next base: position 95,884 of record NW_017306667.1, read on the forward strand.
CTTGGAGCTAAGCTGCTAGCTCTGTTTGAGTATTCTGAAAGCAGCCGGCTGCTGCTGTCAAAATACAGTGCAAACAGCGGTGGATTCATCCACCAACACTTGTAAGCGTTGGTGGAGGAATCTGTTCGTTCATACCTCAGGTACTGTTTGTGTGACAAATGATTTTGTCACCAGCCATGAAACACTAAAACAAATGAGAAGTGATACGAATTAGTGACAGTTAGCATTGCCAGTTAGAGAATCCCTCTAAATAGAAAGATTCTTATAAAACAGCAAATACTGCTGCAATGAAACATCAAAAACAACTACTAATGTACTGAGAATGATGATGAAAAAGAATGAGAAACTTTTAATTTGATTTATTAATGGAACAGCGGCTGTTCAATTTGTAAAGGTAAAGTTAGTACATTACGTAAAGCTATGTTTGTTTTGAATGCCTATTCACGTGCATAGCATGATATGGTATTCACAGTGAGCGCAGTTTCACCTTATTTACCATACACTTTTCTAGGTGAACAGCCTCCACTCGTTTAGTGAGTAAACCCTACTGTCTCTGGCAAAATATTTTAATATCAGTCAAAGATTGTTGTTATTGATTATATGAATTCCAACAAATGTTTGTTAAAATATTAAACATAAAATTGCAAGCCATAGATGCACAGATCTCATAGGCAAGCCTGAGATCTGATCATTCTAAGAATGATTAATAAGTATTGGATTTTGGTTCCACATCACTTAATTAATGCATGAATAGTAAAGGAATATTTAATTTTCTTATGTGAATGGTCAGAAATTTCTCATCCATCTGGAGGAGTTATTGAGGAATCCAAAAGGGCATACACTTAGGGGTCTATTCACAAAGCTGCCGAAGGATCTAGCCGTAGCTTTGGCTGATCCTTCGGCTAGCTTCGCCCCCTGGGCACCTCACCTGTTGTACGGGCTATTCACTATAGCCCTACAGCTCCCGCAGTCGGCCGAGCGGCTCAGTCGAGCCGAAGACATATGCCTTGGCTCGACTGAGCCGAGGTGAAAGGCGAAGCTGGCCGAACTGACAGCCTGCTACTGACAGCTGGGCGGAGCCAGCTGTCATCTCACGGCTGGCTCCAGCCACTTGCAGAGACAGATCAGCGTCCCCTGGTTACCAGGAGTTTCCCACTATTAGATAGTGGCTCCCGGCCGCCCGGGAGAGAAACACTTTCTCCCGGAAAGGTTTACTTTGCTCGATCCCTGCTCTGTTCTTTTTTTGTTTTTTCTACTGACATTGGAGCCACTGGCCGCCGTCAGTCAGAAAGAAAAAAACAGCATAGGAATGCAACCCTTGCTTATAACCTCAGGCAGTGAAGGTCCTTCCTCCTGCATCAAATGGTGATAACTCAAATGGTGCACAGTTCAGTGAAATAGTACTCTAAAGCCCAGGCTGGCATGTTGATGCACCCCCAAGGGCATGTCCATGACAGCTTGGGAAGCTGGCCATTATTCAACCTGGAACTCTAAAGTTCTAATTTAACAGATAACGCATAACAGCAAATCAAAATGTAAAAAGATCCAGTTAATGGTGGTGGTCAAAAATGCCCTGTAAATAAAAATCACAGACTTGCAAAGGCTTGATTAAGTTCGTAACTGTTCAAATAACCAAAGTGGAGTGCAGAAGAACATCTCTGAATGTTAAAGATAATAAAACTTGCAGAGGATAGGCTACAGCAGCAGAAGATCAAACGTGGTTTAATTCCTGTCTGCTATGAACAGGAAAATTAGGCTACCATATGGAATACTTTTGTCTGGTCTGGGAAATCTTGATTTCGCCTGTGACATGCAGGTGGCAGTGTCTTCTCTAGTGTCAACAGTTCAGGTCGGTGGCGTAATAGTGTTAGGGGTGTTTTCCTAGCATGCATGATACCATAATACCTGTTGAGAATCAATTAAATGGAACAGTGCACTGATCTATTATAGTTGACCATGTTCACCTCCCTATGTGTACACAAAGGTTTTCACATATACTGTATATTGGAAAGATAGATAGATAGATAGATAGATAGATAGATAGATAGATAGATAGATAGATAGATCTTTGCATTATCATTAAACCATTTGAAACGTTCAAATAAAACATAAGACAGAACGTTTGATCTGGATTGGGATAGGCAATACAAGCACTTATTATTCATCATTTTAAAAACAGGGGTGGGCAACTCTAGCCCTCCAGCTGTGCTATACCTAGAAAACCCAACATGCCTCCGGAAGCCGTGCCTGTAACTGTCAGTCTTGGAATGCCTCATGGGACTAGTAGCTCTACAACAGGTGGAGGGACAGAGTTGTCCACCCCTGGTATAAAATATGGCTCTTTTATTTATTTTTCAGGAAAAAAAAAAAGTGAAAACTTATGTCACACACACAGTGTTACTTAATACAGAGGCAACTACTTCCACCATATATGTTCCTTATTACTTAAACCTTATATGTTATTAAAATATATCTACAACTAAAACATTTTTTTTTACATTTTGGCTAGAACAGGAAACTTGGACGACCCATCTTCACTTCCTGTTCTGTAGAGACATAAGAAGTGAGAGGAAATCTCTCCAATGTGAGGGAAATAGCCTCAGTCACTAGAATAATTTTCCCCATTGGAAGATTTTCACTCTATTCCTTGTTTGGTCAAAACTCAAAATTTTGGATATTTCAATACTTTCAGTCTCAGTAACAATTGTTACCATGACAAATAGAGAGAGCTGTTCTCCCGAGCATAGACACAAACAGAAACGAAAACCCGAGGTCCTAATTCTATCCCACTTTATCCAAAACTAGAAAAGTGTTGGCTTTAGATAAGCTTTACATTTCAGAAAAAAAAAAGCCATAAATAATTCTAATTATTGTTGAAGGTCATGATAGGTTAAATTGTAGAGGAATCTTTGTTATATATGTTGTTCCTTACATATTTATCTGATTTTAAAAGGTGTTAGTGATACTCTAATCATAAACGATGTATAACTGAAGTTAACATCATGTACTGACGTCAGTATGGCTGGCAGGTTACTTACCAGACGTTTGTGTCACTTTTTCAGCTATAGGACAGCTTTTTGCTGGCAGGAAAACAGAAAAACTCTATAAATGCCTGAACACTATCAAGCTTGTCTCCTCCACTAAGAACCTAAAAAAAAATGTAACTGCCTCCGTGCAACCTGTGCAACTTCTGAACAAGCTTCTTGTTGGAGCTCACAGTTTTCTTTGAATAGATGTGTTTCATGCATAACCAGAGCAATAGGATCTATCTAATATATACTAACTGCAAGTTACATTTAGTAACGGATAGCAAGTCACAGCTTAAAGATGAACTCCAGGCAGATATAACGACAGGCATTGATGCAGCTCTATTTATTGATTCAACATTAAATGTGTTTATTAAAGGGTCCACTTTACCAGGTGAATCTGGGAAAATGGGAACACCCCCTCCAATCTGGTGCCCTCTTAATCCCCCCGGCTATACTTACCTTTCGGCGAACACTTCTTCCCTTCAGCCGGTAGAGGTATACTATCCGTACCCCATACTGCTGTGTAGCACAACCCTCCACTCTGGATTTTGAATTTCGCTCGAAAATGGCGAGCACTCATTGGTCACAGTGGCCACCTGACCAATGAGAAGTGCTTCTGGCCGTGCTGACCAATGAGAAGTGCTTCTCGCTCAGGTGGCCGCACTGACCAATGAGTGCTCGCCATTTGCAAGCGAAATTCAAAGTCCAGAGCGCAGAGCTGTGCTACATGGCATTAAGTGGTAGGGAAAGCACACCCATACTGGCAATGGGGAAGGAACGTTCACCGAAATGTAAGTATAGCAGGGGAGGGGAAAGAGGGCCAGATTGGAGGGGTAATTCCATTTTGCCAGATTCACCAGGAAAAGTGGACTTACCCTTTAATGTAAGCAGTGGAAATACCGAAACTTGACTTGGTATCAGCTACTTGCAGTTCCTTCCACAGTACAGTTCAGACTGAGAGAGGGATACAAAGCATAGAAACAAGCTAAATGAACATACTGTATATATACCTCATTTGGCATTTTAACACCTCCCTTATATGTATTCCATTGGCGTATTTACATGTTTTCTTGGAGTTCAGCTTTAAATAAAGGCGTTATTAATATTGTGTATAAATGTTAATTCTTCTGCACATAGTTAAAGAGACCATATCACCACCTTCTACCTAAATGACTAAACCGGGGTTAGGCAACCTTGGCACTCTAACTGTGGTGGAACTACAAATCCCATGAGGCATTGGAAGAGTGCACGACATGGCTCCCAGAGGCAGATGCATGATGGGATTTGTAGTTACACCACAGCTAAAGTGTCGAGGTTGCCTACCCCTGCACTAAACACAAACACATTACTAATCCACATTTGTGCCATTTGTGTAATGTACATCAAGTGCATATATTACAAATGCCTGACTATGTTTAGTTGTCAAGGTAGACGTTGGTGACATAGGGGTCAATTTACTAAAGGCACATAGGTTGTTCAGTTTGCAATGGAATTTTACTTTGCAAGGGAATTTTCTCTTAGTTTTTTTTACTGTCCTTGCTTGCTGTTGGGTATTCTTTGCAAAGTGAATTTACACCACATTCACTAAATCTATAGTAAATCGACCCCATGGCCTCTTTAAAGTGTATCTGACTTAGCCTAAAAGGTTCCTAAGGTAACAACAGAGTCTGTGGGGTCTGCAAATACCTGTTGTAATCTTCACATTGATCCAGTGGAGCTGTGGCAATCCTTGCTCTATACTATAAACACAGCCTGACTTCTGTAACATTCCACAGCTTTGCCCTTTCTTTCCTTTCTCCTTACTGTTAGGTAATGGACAATAAAAAGCTTGTGACTCACGTCTTTAGGCTGCATTCCTTAAGTACGGTATATGTATAGTCCATTTTTTTTTTAGTTTGGATAGAGTAGGGAAGGATTTATTTTTTGCACCAATGGGGACATTTTCATCCACTTCCTGTCCCAGAGATGCAACCTAGTGTTCTAAATGATCCAGTTCTGCATAGCAGTGTTTAATTGTCATTATTTAGGCTGCATGATATCTCACAAAATGCCCAGGGCAGAAACCAGTGCTGACATGGTGCTCCCCATGCTCTCCAAGGGGCTCACATATCTTCCCTGATACATCCAACAACTACTGCCAGGCCATGGACTGTCTCCAGATCATTCTGGAAATGACACTAACTGTGTAAGCATAACTTTCCTAAGTACCTGCATTTCAGAGGCAGAGGTATTGTTGGAGCACTGGATCCTAATATGAAGAATAGTCCTTAATTTTAAACAGAGGGAAGTTTTCTAAATGCCCACCAGCCCTATATTGCCTTTGGGATGCCAAGAGCGAGTACAGTGGAATGAGTGCCACAAATTCTTAGTCTGTTCAGAAGGTCTTTATTAGTCACAGCAAAAGACACAAAAGGGATCCAACGCGTTTTAGGGGCTCATTGAGCACCCTTTATCAGGGCTTATGGTGATATGGTTGTACAAGTTACTGGACCAGGACAGATAGCTTTGGGGAATTTTGAAAGCGAGCATTGAAAACTTGTACACAGAACACTATGCACATTTAATAAATATATATAGATTCACCCTAGGCTTCAGGTCATCCCAAAATACCTTCTATGAAAATGTGTCTTTAGAGTTTAAAGTAAGATCCCGTAGTTACAAAGTTTAACTAAAACAGCTGTTAGCTTTAGAAACAAAAACAAAATGCACATTTCCCTTTTGTAAGAGACTAGCCATTTGCTTTTTTCTTGAGATGGAAAGTTGTAATGTACGCATACATTACATAAGACTCAAACTTCACAGACAATCGTTGCATAAGACAAACAGTTATGCAATCGGTATTTACACATACTGACATGGCCAAGAGGAAATTAGAGTTAATGGAGGGTAAGGATTTAATAAATAAAATATATTTGCCACAGCAACTGATCATTGAGGAACCATTTCCTGGCGTGAATGTGGTATCAAAGTGTATCCCCGGCACTCCTTACAGTGATCAGGACCCAAGGTAATTCAAATGGTGCTCACAGTGATAATCACAGGTGGTGCCGTGCACATCAAACTTGATAAGAATGAAGATCACCAGCACTCAAAAGGATTATCTTAAGATTATCTTAAATCCTTGTGTTCAGTTATTGAAGAAATGCATCACAGGTATCACACAACCAACGGTTCAGGGCCTTGCAAGGTCCCTTCATCAGAGCAAATATAGTCACTATATTGCCCTGATGAAGGGACCCGGCGTGGCCCGAAACATTGGTTGTATGATAAATGTGATGCCTTTCTCAATAAATTAGCACGAGAATTTAAGTATATCCTTTGAGTGCTGGTGATCTTCATTCTTATGAAATTTCCTGGTGTCAGATGGCGGTAAAGCCCAAAGAATATTGGATGTGGCTTACTGTAATGGGAGTGATTAAATGGGTGTGCCAGCATATTCTTAGTGAACAAAATAAAATAGGGCAAATTTGGGGAAAACATGTTTTGATCAAAAAGTTTGTATCCATTTTTTTCAGTAGCAAGACAATCTTAATCTATTGATGAAATACGTAGAAATGGTGCTTTGCTTTAGTTTTTTCACTATTTGCACTATTTTATTGGAATGTTGGTTTTATTTCACATAAGGACTTGATTTTGCACTATTATATTATTCAGTATAAGATTTCTTTACTAAATTTATTTGCATTATCTATATATTTTTTAAAAATATAAGGACTTATTCTTATTATTGCACATGTATAGGGTTTTAAGTTTCTATTTTTAGCCCCTCCCTTTAATGTGGTTTTTGGTATTGAATTTTACAATAATGCGGTAGCTGCTTTTCATTTTTGGCTCAATGGTGCTAGCATTTTAACGTATAGTGTATAGTGTATTCCATATGAATAGAAAAAAAAAGTTTATGAATAAACAATGATATAAATAATGCAAACAATGCTCACATACCTATTCCCATCAGCCACAACGGTTATCAAGTGACAGGTATGAAGCTTGTAACATATCATTATTATTATTACTATTATTATTGTTTAGATGCAACTCACATTTTAGGCACCATTCATGCAGAAATCTAGAAAATTCCTAAAGGTTAACAAATAGATTGTCACATTTGTATTTTAATCAAATCTCCACAAAATCACCCAACTGTGTTTTTTGAACCGTGTAAATTGTAGGTATGTATTGATGTTATGTTTTACACATTTATTGCTTCCTTATTCAATCTATTATATGTGTGTGATTTGTTTTAGGGTTTTACTAAATATAGAAAATGTAGATATTTAACAGTTAGTGAAGGTCAGTTTGTGTGTTTGGAAATGATTATTCCTCTAGGGCACGGATCAAAAAGATTGCAGCACAAACTTGGCTTTCATGATAAGAGATGCATACACTAATATAGTATACTGTATATGTAATCCCCTTTTGGTTTGAACTCTGTATATGTTTATGTAACAAATGTAACAAGTGATTTCAGTGTGTTAGGAAGGTCCAGTTAGTTCCAGTAAAAGGAGACACATATTACGGTGCATGGCCCTGTTCCTAGGGTGACCACCAGACATGCATTAGTTTATATAAACTGGAATACTGCAAAGAGATTGCTGAGTGGTGATCAGCTACTTCCTGTTAACCTGACCTGCTGTTCAACCTTTTTGTGTATGACTCGACTTGCCTTGAGGCTTTTGCCTATTTGTGACCTTGGCCTGCCTGCTTGAGTCTGCTTATCGCCCTATGCCTTTAAACCTCTGCTGCCTGGCTGTTATTAACCTTGGCTGGAACTCTCAACTCCTGTCTCCTAACTTGGTGCCTCTGCTGTCCACCTGTTTCTGACTTTGGCTTTTATCCTGTCCATGTCTTGTCTCCCGTTCTGGCACCCTGATGTTCATTCATCTTGTTCCTGCCCAGTGTTCTCCAGCTACCCGCTCCAGCGTCGACAGGTCCAGTGCTGCCTGCAAATACCAGCATTTATGACACTCCATGTCCTTACATTTCCTGTTGCCACTTCCATGGATGTTGGAAAGGAGAAGCAAAGTTGCAAGAGAAGCCCTATCGTCAACCCATTCTCTACTAGGTAAGTGAATGGACATTAAGATGTAGAGGTAATAAAGGAAAAAAACTACATACCTAAACAAAAATAACAATAACAAAAATGATGTATGTGTAGTGACATTGTACTTAGCTTTTTCAAAGTTTAGCCCAGTTAGAAGAAAAGCATAGTGTATTTTTTGTAAGCATGTATTGTGAATATAGATTTTAAATTAAATTTGTATCTATATTTATAAAATACATTTTATTTGCTTATAATTATTTTATTCTTTTAATATATTCTAATATATTTTGAATTTATTTTGAATATAAAACAGTGGTTTTCTAAAAAAAAATAAAAAATGTTTATATAACATTCATATTTTAGATTCTTACTCTTCCTAGTTTTGTTTCTGTAGTAAATATAGACATTTCTAGAATCCCCAAGAGAGTGAGCTCTGTATTTGGCTCATTCTCCTTCAAGCTCCCTGCTTAACAACTGCTGAGACAAGTAAGGTCACTTACTAAAGGAGTTAAGAATTTTGTGAATATTCACTTGGATTATCCAATTATGTGAAAAGCCAATTCTTGTTCACCTATTTCATCTGCACATGACTGGATAATCGAATGGAATATTCACACAAATTATGATGTTCTTAACTCCTTTAATAAATCAGCCCAAAGATACCACCCACACTGGGGAACAATAACTTGGCTGACTGATAGACTTGCAATGTGAGAAGGAGCAATAAAGCACAACTATTGCGTTGCAATACAAAGCAGAACGCACTGCCTGGGTATGTAAAGAGGAAATATGGTTTGTGAGCCCCAACCACCCCCCGCCCCCCTTTGAAAATATGCATAGAAACTCAGTTTGCTTAAAATATTAGCATGCATGATAGCATTCTTTATAGAAAGCTTATTTGTTTTACACATCCGGTATAATCAGAAATCTAACCATTTAATTAAAGGGAGAGTCAAGGAGAATGAGAATTATTTTCCAAGCTGGCTCCAAATTAAAATATTTGCGAAATACACATATAGCCAACATTTTCTAAATAAACTGTGTAGGGGCGTGGCCAGCGCTTGGGACGGATGGCTGCTTGAGACGGAGCTCCGTGCCCAAGCAGACGGCGGACCGCGACAGTCACCACATCGGGACCCGGCATAATCTCCCCACTTACCCCAATCACATCAGGGGAAGGTCCGGACAATAAACTGTGTAGTAACACTCCTATGCCCAATGAACATTGCTCTGAATGAATATGACAAAGGCTGTTTTAAAGACTCTGCTCAACTCAGGAGTAAAATCTGAAAAGATCCTGCCTAAAAAAGTACGGGATAACATATTTTCCACAAAATTCACATTTATTTCAGTAGTTCTTGAAAATGAATAGCACTATATGTTATATTAATTATGTAATTTTTACTGATTTTCCAACATAAAATATACACAAAAACAAATCAAACAACTCAATAAGTAACAGTGAAATATCATCGTGGTGTGAAAAGGAAAGCCTTGAGAGGTAACCTGGGAAGGCTTTAGAAGGATGCACACAGGCATCCATGCAAGGAAATGATTGATTGACAGGGTCATAGGCATAACTATTGCCTGGAGACTCCTGCTATTCAGCTTGCCTGCTGGGTCTCCAAGCTGCTGGGAGGTACCTCCAGCTCTGACACTATTAGCTTATCTGCTCCTCTGTCCACACCTCCATCACTTCACCAGTCACCACACTACTAACATTTGTTTCCCTTCTTACTCCCTTCAATCACCAGCATAGCTCATATTGTTGCTTGTGCCTGATCTCTTTCTCTGCCTGCACCTCCTGCATTCCTCCTCCAACACTACACTCCCGGGTGAGGTTGCATCTACTACCACTGTCCACTGTATCCCTCATCCTTCTCATATCCCCTTCTATTACCCCTGCCCCTCAGGCTGTAGCACTCACACACATATCTCCTGACCCTTCCAACCACCATCACTACACAGATGAAAGAATCCCTGTAAAAAGGATCTAAAACCTAGCACCTAGGGCTCGTTCTCAGCAGGTGCGTTAAGTTCTGTTGATCTGAGTTGATGAACACAGGCTCAATACAAGAACACAGCAAAAACATTTAAAAGGTTATTTACAAAAGAGGGAAGAGTTTGGAGAAGGCAGGCGAAGTGAACAATGTAGGACAACATTGCTGATTTGGAAACATTCTCCAATTGAGCTCACTTTCCAGTTCAGCTATGTTGTCCTAGATTGTTCACTTCTCCTGCCTTCTCCAAACTCTTCACCCTTTTGTGAATAACCCTGTTACTGTCCATGTCACTTGTTCACACCAAACTAGTGTGTTGATGTGCGTTGAAGTAAAATGTAGAAAAACTGCACTCTTGTGTATAGAGTTCAATGATGTGTTAGTTTATAAAAGAAAAAACAAAACAAAACAGCACTGCAGGCATTGTAACAATGCATTGCAGGTACGAGCACACAATTCACATCAGCTACCCTTAGACACTTTGTGAATTTTGCACAGCCATTGCACCTGGCAAAATAATTGCTGCTCACAATAGTGAATATGTCATGCATCCTTCCTGATGCATCTATGCACCAAAAAATAGTTGTATAGGTAATATAGGGTGAATTCTCCCCTGGAGGTCAAGGAAGGAGGAAGCAAGGAGCTATGTGTTGCAAAGTGCCCTATTTGATGCTTTACAACAGGAGCAATATGGGGTTATGTCTGAGAATGTGTAAAACGGTCACTTCCTGGCTTTTTCTCACAGTTTACCCCCCCCCC
>NW_017306667.1:106765-113257 GCF_000935625.1 Nanorana parkeri
GCAAAAAAAAAAAATGTGTGTACCACCAAGTCTGACTTTGAGATAAATCCAGGCAGATTTTCTCTGTATTTATCACAGTTATAAGGTACTTCACCTTTTATTAAACAGGTAAATTCGTGTTACGTTCTGTCTACTTATCATGAGAATTCACAAGATATTCCCTGTTTTTAGTTGATAACTGACTTATCACTGTTTATTAAAGATCTCACTGGAGGCTTATCACTGTTATAAGCCATGAAAAATCTTATCACTACTTATTACCAACTTTTCACCGTTTATTATGTAATTTATACTGTCACTGTCAATTGTGTTTTGACAGTGACAGTATAATGTGGTCTGCTCAATTGATCATTAAAAATATGACTATTTCTACCTGCGTATGTGCTTTGAATCTATTGCTATGATATTTGGAGAGAAAGTGCAGCACTTTCCTGTTTCCCTGGAAAAGTTAAAGTAAACATAGGGCATGGCTGCCTTGTGAAGCTTGCACGTCAGCCTGCGCAGAGCACGGCACTATACAAGTAACAATAAATATTTACAAAATCAGTCATACGCTGCCTACTGCATGCAAATCGCAGAGGAGGATATCAACCAGGAAATATGTACCTTAACCCTTACCTGTGTACCTGTGTCTATTTGTACTGGATGAATGTGTACACATTGTACAACTAAACAACTTTTATATTGATGTTCATATATAAACTGTACAAGACATAGGTTACATATATACGTAGTTATGTCTCCTTATGTACTGTGTACTTGTACAGTAGCAATCAGCAATCTTTCAAGATATTCATTGAGAAGCCTCAGATAAAAGATGCCATTTTTGAACCCTAGGATTTAGGTCCAGAACAGAGAGGCTGATCCTTTCCAGCTTTACTGTTCCAGACCCAGTGTAGAGTTTTAGGGGTTTTAGGAGTTTAGGGTTTGGTTTAGGTAGTCTGATCTAGCCTGCAGCAGAAAAAAGCAAGTGTGGGTTTATTTCCTTAGCACTTGCCGATTTAAATCTCTTTATAAATGGGAACAGAATTGCAGAGTTTCTCAACAGTGCTGTTTTACTGTAGCAAGAACATTTTAGCTTTAAAATAGTTGTAAAACTACTTAATGTCAAGAGTCTAAAGCAACAACAACAACACTATTTATAAAGCAGTGAATGAGCTTTAAATCAAACCAAACATTCCCTGGTGGTGAATCTATCACTGTTATTAAAAACACAATAACATTACAAAGAAGGGGAAGAAAGGTAAGATGTTTATAGGGTTTTTAGCAAGTAAAAAAGGTAAGCAGCAATTTTAAAATAATGTTTAATCACTTGCTGACCAGGTGTTTACACCCCCTTCCTGGCCAGGCCATTTTTCAGTATTCAGCGCTGCGATACTTTGACTGACATTTATTCCGTCATGCAACGCTGTACTGAAATGAATTTTAAACCATTTTTTGGGGACAGATAGAGCTTTCTTTTGGTGGTATTTAATCACCACTGGGGTTTTTATTTTTTACTATATTAAGGGAAAATTAATGAAAATTTAAATTGTTTGGGTTTTTTTTACATTATGTTAGGAAACAATTATTATTACCCAATTTTTGTGTAAAATATAAAAGAAGGGGTCACGTCGGGTAACTAGACACCAAACATGTCAAGCTTTAAAATTGCACGCACCTGCGAAATCGCAAAAAACGAACATACCCAAAATTAACCTTAGGCAACTCTTTAAAAGCTTTTACCGCTCATCCATTTAGTGTTATCGGTGATTAATGACCCTAGAATTATTGCTCTCACTGCGACATTCGCGGCGATATGTAACATGTGCGGCGTAATGGGTGCAATTGTCGTTTTCACACGTATGCGCACCCGATGCATGTTTGCATGCGTGTATGTATGGGTGGGGACTTTTTGATTTTTTTAATTCTTTTTCATGTGTAACTTTCAATATTTTTTTTTCAACTTTAATTTTATTTTTCTATTATTTTGTCCACAACTTTATTGCTATTTCATAGGGGGCCAAGAAAACCCCCCTATGTAATAGCAAAGAGATGTGACAGGTCCTCTTTATGGAGACATCAGGGGTCTCTGAGACCCCTAATGTCACCTGGGACCCCCCAAAGAAGCTGAGGAAGCAGAGATCTGCTTCCTCAGCTTCTCTCCAGCGTCTGAAGCTGGAGAGTGACACAAGAATGCTGAAGTGATGTAATATACATCACTTCCACATTCTGACAGCAGAGAGGGGACCGGAGGGAGATCGTGTACTGATCTTCCTCTGATCCTCTGTCACAGAGCCACTATGCTGGTCCCGGGCTGGCACAGTGGAGCCCAGGACCAGTGGGACAGCAGGATGGGGGGCCGCGGAGGGGGGGACACACGGACAGGTACTTATACAAGTGATCCGCCGGCTCTATAGCCAGCCGATTGCTTGTATGTAAACAGGCATTCGCTGCCTGTTTTTAAATTTAGGCAGTTTCCTGCTCGCAGTATGTTTACAATGGCCGGCCGGGATGCGGCTAAATTATTTTATTTATTTATTACAGGTATTTATATAGCGCTGACAATTTACGCAGCACTTTACATACATTCACATCAGTCCCTACCCTCAAGGAGCTTACAATCTATGGTCCCTATCTCACATGCATTCTTAGAGGGCCAACTTAGAGAGGAGCCAATTAACCTACCAGCATGTCTTTGGAGTGTGGGAGGAAACCGGAGGAAACCCAAGCAAGCACAGGGAGAACATGCAAACTCCTTGCAGATAGTGACCCTGGCCGGGATAATTAAGCTATGCGAATGGGAATATTAAACAAATATAAAGTAAGTGTTATTCCATTTGGCTGCAAAAGTGGAAATATCACATACCTGGTGGAGACCAAGCTGAAGTATAGGTCAAGCTGAAGAGTGGTGACAGGGAATGTGAGACCATGAGTGGCACAAAGATATATGTTGTAGGTAGCCCGGGCTGTTGAATGTGTGGGCCAAATGATTGCAATCCACTGGGTAAGAACCAGATGTGGAAACACAGCAGTACCCAAGCAGGAGGCTGGAGCATAGCTAGAACATGAGCTCAAGGTCGATAACAGAAAAACAATGAGATATAGCATCAGGCAGAATCAGTGTCAGGTTACAGGCCATGGACAGTAAAAGCCAGGGAGCAAGGTACCTAATCAGAAGGCAGGAAGCAGTGTCCAAAATAAAGGTCGGGAAGCAGCAGCTCAGGTCGCAGGTTACCAGGAACTAGCTAAAGACCAATCAGCAATTTGTCTATGTAAAAGTTCATGTGACTGTTTAGCATCAATACCTGTGATCAGCATGTATGCACGCTTGCACACACGCTGCAATTCCCGATGGACAGGGCTACACGCCACAGTATGCATGTGAACATGTGCCTACGCTTGTCTTCTTGTACTAGGACACACTGAGCCTTCCTTACAGGAAATAGACTTTAGATGCCCCTTGCACATAACACAATTTTCACTAGTGCTCACAAGTATACTGCCTGATTCCCCAAAATAGCATTGATTTTTTTATTTATTAGTATATATATTTTTACCAGTAAGATCCTTACTGCATTCTGGTAGCCTTGAGGTTGGGAAACTGGGCAGTATTTTCAGTTACTGAAAACAGACGCCATCAAATCAGTGAATCAGGGCATGGAATGACCACTGTGCTTAACTGAAGTGAACTTCTACACGGAGGAGCCCTTATGTACTGATATCAGCGTTGCCTGAAGGAAGATGTAAAGCTGGATGGGTATCAGACTAATCATCTAGCACATACTGTAGGCAAGCAAGTTGCAAACAGCATAGGAGAGATCATTTCCAGTACCAAATTATCTCTTTCTGTTGCTATAACAGCAAGATCAAATGCAATGGGATACTTAAAGACAGGTAGCTGGGACACTTCTTAGACATAGCATTTTATATTTTAGTTCTCAGAGTTTACCTTTAACCCTTGGCTTAATTATTTAACAGCTATAGGATCACTATTATGGAAAATATTGTCTTCTTATAACTGTATGTGCTCAATAGGGATGCCTTTCATGGGATTGAGGAGAACAAAACTCATTTGCAGTTTGGAGAAACAGCAACTTAATGCTGCCATAGCAACCAAGTGCCAATGCCAAATGCAATTCCTGGCCTTTAAACTTAGGTCAGGTGGCTTGACCATTAAGGAGGCTTTGTTATGTGCTAGCAACCACACCTTAAGACCCCATTCACACTGAGCGACATGCAAATCACGCGACTTTGAGCGACATTGAGCGACGAGCGACATTGAGCGACATTGAGCGACGTGTCGCGCGATATCTTCCTATTGGGCTGTATGCAATCAGGAGCAATATCGCTCAAAATCGCTCTAAAAAAGGGTCATGTAGAAGCGACAAGCTACCAGCGACGAGCTACAAGCGATATTGAGCGATATTGAGCGACATTGAGCGACGAGATGTGAACAGCTACATTGAAATGTATTGGTGAAGCTACATAGAGCGATATAGTGTGGAAATATGAGCGATATCGCTGCAAAAATCGCGCGATAAATCGCTCAATGTGAACGGGGCCTAAGAGGCTGGGTTCCGAGGAGCCATGTTGAATGCCGCTGATAAAGTGCTTTGGAAAAAAATAATTTAGGGCTTGTAAGTAGTTGTTTTGTCACAGGGCATATTTTTGCTGGCTGCAGTTGTTTTTTTTTTCCACAACCTGCCCCTGTCAACATGCACTTCACTGATAACTGGCTGCATGCATTTTTTTTTCACAGGGCATATTTCATCATTGTTGCTGGCAGCAGTTTTTAAAGGCCTTTTCATTAAAGCAGTGTAATATTCCTGGGCAATGTGCATCAGCACAGAGGCTTATTTTTAAAGCATATATGACATTTTAGTGGTTGGGTTTGCATCTACTTAAACAAACTATGCTCAGGTTATTTGAATTGCAGTGGTCAGCTACATTTTCTTATAAACCCTGCCTATGTGCACAGATCTGTACACCCAAAAATCATTTTAAGGACCAATATCTGTTTGTGACAACTGACTAATGGCTAGCTCTTTGTCAACTTTTTTCTACTAAAGGCTATTATAGCACAGTAGGCAGATGTGTGACGGTCTTTTCAAGAGCTTTTTTTTTGCATTGTTTGAAAAAAAAAAGAGTGCAATAAAAGTGTGTAATTAAACCACCTCACATTACATCACACACAACCACTGAAACCCACTATCCCCAGATAAAATAAAATCTAGGCATACACCGGTTATGCCTATTATCCCTAAATAAAAATGTCCTGCTGCTGGCCAGTTTTACACTGCTGTATCCTATGTGGTATTGTTATTCTTTTTTTCAATTTTTAAACACGTTGTGCCATTACTAATAGGTAAGTAGTAGACGTAATAGTCAGTATCACTTAACAATGATACACTACTTCAGCAAGGCTTTCTTGTTCTTGACTTCAGTACATAAAAGTGGTCGCTTGCTACTTAGCTCTTTCATTGGTTGTGCATGAAACAATATTCTCTTTCTGCATGAAACAATATTCTCTACATACTACTTGAAAAAAGGCCCCCAGAGCTTATATAGTTTAATATTCCTGTATTAAAGTACAGCAGAGGTAGCTCAGGGAAGCATCTCTGCACCAAATCACTTAATTGTGCATATTCCTCTTGTTCACGCTGTATTTTGTAAAATATCTTATTCCTTAACCCAGCAATTTTGTATTTCAGGTAACTATTTATAGTTTACCGTAATTGTATTCATCTGACTCTTTTATGTTGTTGCTTTCTAGCAGTTTCCACATCAGCTGAGCTTCAGTAATTTTTATTCTTGTCTGCCATTATATCATCCAGGTTTGGATTTTTTTTGATCCAATGTACAACATTCATTTTGGATAAATAATTTGATTTGAAGGTTTCAATACCACAAATCTCTTAATTTATCTGCTTTTCAACTCTGTTTAAGTAATATTTGCTTTAATCTTTCATTGGATTACTTGAGTGAGACTTCCAACTCTTTGGAAATGTCAGTGTCTACCTTTTTTTATTATGCTATCAATACCCCACACATTGTCAGAAGATCAAGAGAACTCCTGGTAGCCATTACCTCTGCAGGGCCAGTATCTGAGCTGGTGGTCTTCCCTTGAAAGAAATCCAGATTTTTTTTTTGCATAGGATCGAGGTGGGGTTTAGTCCTAAGATTTTCTCTTTTTAAAAATGTAGTAACTAGTTTGTACTGACATTTTTTGTTCACCAGGGCCAGAAAAGCCTTACAAATGAGAAATAATGAAAACATGATCATTAGAAAAATGTAAATCTGCAAATACAAAATACTGTAAAGAAGGCATACTACCTCTGTGCGCAGAACCTCTGGCTGTAACTTTAACAGTAACTGACCTTTTTCTTTAAAAAAAAAAAGAAGAAATGGGCGAGCAGCCCATGGCCGTAGCGCCAAACTTTGCCAATGTACTATACTTTTTGCTGTTTGCTACTTTCCCCCTGGACATAACCCCCCCCCCCCCCCATTGTT
>NW_017306667.1:114560-150370 GCF_000935625.1 Nanorana parkeri
CCCCCCCCCCCCCTATTTGCTGCTGCCTGCCTTTCCCCCTGTATTGTGAAAAGGTAGGCAGCTCATGCCCATAGGTTTTCTTCCTATAGTTTTGCCTCAAGTGAGGGCGATCTGGCCACCATCAGGAAATGAAGAGGTTGTTGCAACACATACTGAAAGTGCCCCTTTTTGGGCTCCTTCTGGGATGGTGTCAGTGGATCCCTGATTTCCCATTTGTATATGGAAGAGGTGAAACATCCCCCTTGAAGCCGCCCCAAATTTCCTCCTCTTTCTGACTACCAGCACCACAACACTGCTCCTCAACACCAGCACTCAATCCTCCTCCACACCACCAGCACTTAAGCTCTCCTCCTCCTTTTCACGCCAGCACCCAAAATGTCCTGCTCACCACCAAAACCTCAAATCTCCTCCCCCTCATATTACTTCTCTGCCTCCAGCTGCCTCATGACATTCCACATACTGGTGGAGGGCAAGGATTCTGTGCAAAGTACTGGTGACTGGCATATGGATTTCTGGGCAAAACAATGGCAATTGAGTACCTGACACTGTGTTGTGGCACAGGCCACACACTCACCTCAATAGGGTGTTTGGCAATGCTCACATGAAGACATTGGCATAGGAATGATTTGTGCCAATTTTTTCTACTGTTCTAGCAGCAACAATGCAGAAGTTTGTGGACTGGTGCTGGGGATAGCAAATACAAATTCCACCAACTTCTCAATTGGCAGGGTTATGGTGGGATTAGTGGAAGAGGAGGGAGAAAAGGGCAGATGAGCAGCACTAGGAAGGCAGGTTCCTGCTCTTCACCCTTGAAGATAAGGAAAAGGGCATGTTAACAATAGCAGTGGGCCGTACACCCCCATGTTCGGTTTGAATTAGAACTTTAGTTCTGCCCAGCTGTTTACAGTTGTACGGCATCTGACAGGTGAGCCATGATTGGGCAAAGTCATCATGACTTTAACCAATCAGGGCTCACAAGACACTGTGCCCTGACAGTTCGTGTGTTCGCTAAATAGGAACTTTCTGCTACATTATATGGGAGGGATTGCGGCACAAAGAATTTAGAAAAAGTGCTGCTCAGACAATCGGACTTGATGGTGATTATATTGTTTTTTGTTTTTTTTTTGCAGTTCCGATTGGCAGGTTAATGCTGGCTGCTATCTGGAGCTGTACTGTCCATCCACTGTATAATATTTGTTGTTGTTGTCTCTGAAAAAAAACACTCTAATGTTTAATTCAAGATAAATCCTGTCTCACCAATCCTCTTACACTACAGCCTAAACAAGCTTGTTACATACTGTCCAGCCATTGTAAAATATTTGTGACTATTGTCACTAATGTTTATTTCAAGGTAAAATCTGTCTCATCTCTCCCTTTTCTATTGTCGCCTAACCAAGCTGCTTACCTACTGTCTGGCCAGTATATGTGGCTATTGACCACAAGTGTTTAAAGTGACATTAAACCCTTAGATTTTTAAACATAAAACAATACTGTAATGTGTGCCTTACTGTAATCCATGGTAGTTTCCCTTCTCTTTGCTGCTCTTCCTTCTAAATCTGTATCTCTTCTCATGCTGGGCAGAACTTCTGTTTTGCAGCAGACTGCCTTGTCTCTGGAATGGATACATGGTGTCATGGTGTCTGTGTGTATGTTTGCAACCTGAGCCAGCACTACAGGAAGAGGCAGTCAGCTGCAAAGTCAGCTTCAAAGGGAAGTTCTCCCCCAGTATGAGAAGAAATACGGATTTAAAAGGAAAAGCAGCAAAGAGAATGGAAACAACCATGGATTACAGTAAGGCACACAATACAGTATTGGTTTATGTTAAAAAATCTGAGGGTTTAATGTCACTTTAAGTGTTAAAAGTGTTTAAGTGTTGACTAGCGTACTGTCCAGACGCCAGTCAATTTCTGCCACATACCTGAAGTCTATATGTTGAATTTTTTGGGGAATAATTTGGGATACAGGGATGGAAAGGGGTTCAGAGAATGTGGGGTTGTGGTTTTGAAGTGTGTTTGTGCACTCATAAGCTCATAAGCAACAACAATAAGCTCATAAGCAATATTATAGTTGTCACTGGTCAGGTTCTACAAGGTTAAGGCCTTTAACTTTATTTTTTTAAGCACAACTCTAAAGCTTTTAGACCTGTTGTGAATGCTACTTCCACTGTTCAATTCAGGCCTTTTACCTCTGGATATGAAATCAGGTGTTGCAGTCAAAATTAACAAAAATTAAAGCCTTTATTTTTCAAATTGTGATGCATCAGATTGGGGTACATCTGCTTAATTAAATCCTAGCTAAAAGGAAAACATAAAAAAAATAATTAGATATCTAAAATAAGTAATGCCAGATTAGGGTGTCGCTGTCTGCGAAAATCATGCTGCATAGAACTTGGCATCTCCCAGGCAAGTAATTCAAAGGATTGGTGTTTTTCCCAGGTCACCCTGCATTAAAAGGAGGACCCTCTCCCCGCTGTACGGAATTCTTTTAATTTTTTTTTTTGGTACATGTCCTCCATGGGAGTAGCCATCTCCCTAAGCCCTTTTTCACATTCCCATTTGTATTAACAAATTGCCAGAATTGATTAAGATTTGCCCCTTTTGGTTTTAACAGGGTTTGAGTTTATTTGCAGGTTTCATGCATGTGTAGCGCCCACCAATTGCTGGGCCTTTTTTGGATCACTCACTGCACAGGCTCAGCTGTTCGCCCAGGCCGCGATATCCCCACTATATAGGTGACGCGGTGCCCCACAGAAGTGATTCTCCAAAGGATACTGAGTGCCGGAGACCAGGCTAAAGTCTCTCTCTTTGCACTGCAACTCCCACAAGTCTCTGCATCACAGGCTGCACAAGGTCAATTAACTATTTAAAAGCAGAATACTAGCTATCTCTGTAGCAACTTATATAAAGGGGCTACACGTGGTTCAATGAAATCCCCACTAACTGAGCCCAAACACATTAACCCATCCCTAGTAGTCAATACATATAGTAATAGTATTAACTATAAAAACTGCTTTTTCTTTTCACATGTGTTTGTTTTTTTCTGCATATTGGGCAGGACAGGCCCAGCTGTCCAGCAAAAGGGACAGTGACGGAGGTAAATTATAACACTGCCAGGAAACGTTCAGGCTACTAACACATTCTCATTACTATCCATATACAAGTCATATTAAACTTTCATACTTCTATGCCCTGAAATATCAAAATGGCATTCATACATTACTGACTGTAACTGCTTTTGTTGTAATAATAACTAGGGCATGCTTGTTTAAAAACTATGGCTTATGCACATTAGACTGTTGTGTAATTCAAACCATATGTCTGAGCTCAGGTTATTCTTGTCTGCATTAGAAACCTGACACATGAGTATTAAAAATTCATTCTCAGTGAGGTACATGAAAAAAAGGCCTAGTGAACAACAAAAAATAGTGCAAGGAGTCTTCCCATATCAGCTAGAACTTGGCTTGTGTAAAGCTGCATTAAGCATTATATGCGGAGCTGAATATAGTAAGAGGATGTAGCAAAATGTTTAGAATTGAGAGGGGAAGTGATGCCTAAAAGGAATTATTTCAGGATTTGCTTTGCAGTATTTACTTTAAAATATGTTTTAATGTAACTTTCACATTTTACATGCTTACACTTTCATACTTATATCATTGTATTACATAAAGAGATTTGTAGAATAGCTACTCTAAGTTGATGAAAGATAAAACAAAAAAGCACCTACAATCTGGAGTGGCCCCCACAGTGCTTATTTTCCATCCCTAATTGTCCTCAGTGTTTAGGGCTCAATGATGGCCAGCATCATTCAACTTAACTCCTCTGGACAGTGAAGGAGAAGCAGCATAGTAATAAGGCTCATCTTTCTGCCACTTTCTGTCATCTTTCATCCCTATCATCATGCTTGTTGTCAGTAGGGATGAGCTTCGCGTTCGAGTCGAACCTATGTTCGACTCGAACATAGCATGTTCGAGCGTTCGCCGAAAGCACGTGAACTGATTGGCTCCTTGAGCTGCTTCTTCCTTTCCCACTCTGAGTTCTGTTGTACAGGGACTGTAACAGGCAAATACCAAGTCAAAATCAGGTACTATTGCTTGCATTTAAAAAAATACATGGAATGATGTGATAAAGTTGAACTCCAGTTTTAGTCCAGCTTGGCACAATGTAAGTATATATAAATGATCCCTGGCAGGGCCACGTGGATCATGTAATGCAGTGGTCACAGATACTACAGTGCATTACAGCATCTTCTGAGTATAGGAATTGCTGTGTTGAAACACAGCGGGTTGCTCTCTCAGAACAACTGCCATTCAGAGGATTTCAATGAATACTAGGCATTCTCTGATTAGACGAGGGACTGCCTCTCATCCAGTCAGAGAATGCCTAGTATTCATTGTGAAAACTGCTAGGTTTCCTCTGAATTGCCACTGTTGAACAGGCGACCCACTCTGTCAGCGTTGCTCCTCAATGGATACAGAAAAATTTTAATTGTCACTCTGGGACAGGAAATGTGTTACTGGCAGGATCACCAAGTAAAAAATAAAGGAAAAAAGGTTTTTAAAAAATTGAAGCTCCTTCTGCTGCTGCACAATGAGCTGCAGCTGGGGAATTCCACACCCGCAGCTGCACGAAAACAAAGGGGTGGAATTGCCATTTGTTTCACTTTTTGGATTTGGTGTGGGGACACACTGGGGGCTTCAGCTGCCTTTGTGATGTGCTGGGCCTCTGATGTGTCTCTGCGCCTTTAAGGAGGATTGGGCTACTTTCTGGCAAACCTGCAATTAATTCATCCTTTGCTATATATGCTCCAAGATCGAGGCTCTCATAGATTAGAGTTAGGACCACATTACACAGAGGGGCCTTGACGAGGCAGTGTGGCTTCCACGTATGTTGCAAAAGTTCTGCAACTAAAACGTCTGTTTTTAGCTCTAATAGTTAGACAGTGTAATTAGTTTTTTTATAGGCTGGCAGGTGACTGTGCTGGGAAATGTTTGCTTTTGTTCTGTGTAAAGCCCTTTCATGTGCACCTTACTTTAAACCTAGTTATGAATTGATGAGTGCATTTGCCATTTGTTTCACTGCGTGCTATTGATGGCACAAGCTCCACTCAGTGGTGCTACAAAAGGAAGGAGGCTGAAAACAGGCTTACAGTAAATGCAAAGAATCATGGGAGAGCCTACACAGCATCCTAAACTGTACAATGGGAAGTTAAAATGGTGTGAAATGTACCTCCAAAAGGTTCCTTTATCCCGCAAAAAATCACCAACATACATACATTTATAAATACTGAAGTATGCAGTGAATCTGGGATAACCTATGTATGATAATGTTCCTGAATTTCCCAAGTTTTTCAAAGAAGACATACACTATATTGCCAGTATTGGGACGCCTGCCTTTACACGCACATGAACTTTAATGGCATCCCAGTCTTAGCCCGTTGGGTTCAATATTGAGTTGGCCCACCCTTTGCAGCTATAACAGCTTCATCTCTTCTGGGAAGTTTGTCCACAAGGTATAGGGGGAGCTATGGGAATGTTTGACCATTCTTCCAGAAGCGCATTTGTGAGGTCAGGTACTTATGTTGGACAAGACCTGGCTCGCAGTCTCTGCTCTAATTCATCCCAAAGGTGTTCTATCTAGGTGTTGAGGTCAGGACTCTGTGCTGGCCAGTCAAGTTCCTTCACCCCAAACTCGCTCATCCATGTCTTTATGGACCTTGCTTTGTGCACTGGTGCGCAGTCATGTTGGAACAGGAAGGGGCCATCCTCAAACTGTTGCCACAAAGTTGGGAGCATGAAATTGTCCAAAATGTCTTGGTATGCCTTAAGAGTTCCCTTCACTGGAACTAAGGGGCCAAGCCCAACCCCTGAAAAACAATGCCACACCATAATCCCACCTCCACCAAACTTTACACTTGGCACAATGCAATCAGGCAAGTACCGTTCTCCTGGCAACCGCCAAACCCAGACACGTCCATCGGATTGCCATACAGAGAAGCATGATACATCACTCCAGAGAACACGTCTCCGCTTTTCTAGAGTCAAGTGGGAGTGTGCTTTACACCACTGCATCCGACGCTTTGCATTGCACTTGGTGATGTACGGCTTGGATGCAGCTGCTCAGCCATGGAAATGAAAAATTGGGATTGCAGTCCCCTGATACAGCGCTACCACGAGGGTGAGGGTGATTGGGTATGGGTTTTTTGTGCTAGGTGTGCAGCTTCTAGGAATGCAGACCGGGGTGTCCGACATTTGTCAAGGAGAACAAAAAATGGGGATAGAAGCGCTACTACCCTAAGTAATTGGATTTATGCAAAATGAAAAACTTACCAAAAAGTAATAGCTGATGCGATATCATCGATGAGGGGTGGATGGATGGGGAACCTCCACTGGTGGGGATTATGAACAATCAATTGTGCTTGTGGGAAGGTCAGGGGGAATTGAGGGTTTTGGGGGTGCTGGATGGTGGTGGGAGCCTGGGTCCGATTTGTGCATGGAAGGGGGGTGACAGGCACGGGTGGACATGGGCAATTGGATGATGTTGGGACTGAGGGGGGTATGGTGCAGCTGGTGTGCACTGTGTTGCTGCTTGAGATTGATGGGTCTGGCGACTGGAAGTGTCAGGTCAGTGTGGGGATATGCACTGTGCGGATCGGGTGTGTGTGGGGGGGAAGAGACTGGGATGGAACCCGAAGTGTCCAGCAAAGGATCGATGATGGGAGTGTTGAGACTCCAACGCTCGAGGACAGCAAAGGATCGCTGATGGGAGTGTTGAGACTCCAACGCTCGAGGGCACGAGCAAGCCAGCCCGAGACAACGAGCGGTGTGTCAGGGGGAGAGAGGACGGCTGGAGGCGGGCGGGCACAGAGAGCGGAGAAGGCTGTGATAGGCGGTTGCCAGGAGATAGACGCTGCAGGCGGCAGAGCCGGGAGAGTCGGTGGGAGTGATGTGACTTCAGCGTTCGAGGGTGCGAGCAGGGACGCCCGGGGCGACGAGCGCTGAGTCTCGGGGAGAAGGCAAGTGTGGGCAGGTGAACGTTGTTGCGGCTACGCTTTTCGAAGAGCCAGTTCTTCTTTTTCTCAGGCATGGAAACCCATTCCATGAAGCTCTCCATGCACTGTTATTGTGCCAATCTGAAGGCCACACGAAGTTTGGAGGTCTGTAGCTATTGACTCTGCAGACAGTTGGTGACTTCTGCACACTGTGCGCTTCAACATGTGCTGACCCCGCTCTGTCATTTTACGTGGCCTACCACTTCGTGGCTGAGTTGCTGTTGTTCCCAGTTGCTTCCACTTTGGTATAATACCACTAACAGTTGACCGTGAAATATTTAGTAGCAAGGAAATTTCACGGATGGACTTATTGCACAGGTGGCAACCTATCACGTTACCACGCTTGAATTCACTAAGCTACTGAGAGCGACCCATTCTTTCACTTCTGTTTGTAGAAACAGTCTCCAAGCCTAGGTGTTTGATTTTATACAGACATGTGCACCAGCAAAAAATTTGTTTCGTTTCGCTTTGATTCGGATTTTGCGTTATTTCGTTTTTCGGGATACAAAAGTCCGAAAGTCAATTAGTTTCGGATCCGGACAAAATTCGTCAGCGGTAGTCTGTACGAACGTTCGTTTCGATTTCGTTTTGTTCGTTCGTTGCATATGAAAAGTATTATGACACCTCGGCTCACAGACCCGAATGGCATTCGGGAGCTCATGAGTAGCATTGCATGTATTTGACAGCTGAGAATGTCAAATGGGCTGAGCGAGCCGTGACGTCACGGTTCGCTCCGCCCATATGTTTACTTTTGGGCTGAATGTCATTTTGCGGCGAGTTGTCATCGGGTTCGGACAGTCGTTGTGTGGCGGGACTTTTTTTTATTTCAGTGGGTCGGTGGGCATCGTGATTGACGCTGGATTACATCGATGGAGCCATTTTTTTTTTAATTAACCCCTTCATGACTGAGCTTGTTTTTAGTTTCTGTTACCTTACTCACCCCTTACTCATTCACAAGAGGGGGGGGCGGCATCTGGGTGCCCCTTAACTAAAGGGGTACCCCGATGCAAATAAGCCCCCTTACCCGCAGACCCCCACAACCACCGGGTCAAGGTTGTGGGGAAGAGGCCCTTGTCCCCATCGGCATGGGGACACCCTCCCAATGTGGCCGAGGGCATGTGGCCTGGTAAGGTGCAGGGAGGGGGTGCTCGATTGCCCACCCCTTTCCTGCGGGGCCTGTGCTCGGATCAAGGGTCTGGTAGGAATGTTAGGGTTGTACGGTATAGATTTTGGGGGAACCCCACACACTTTTTTTTTGTTTTAACGGGGCGGGGGGGGGGGGTCCTTGTCCTTCCCTTCCTAACATTCCTACCAGACCTAAAGGGTCTGGTATCAATTGGGGGGGAACCTCACGCTTTTTTTTTTCCTCTTCTGCAGACTGTAATAAAAACATTTTTCTCAAATGTCACTTTGCGGCAACGAACAAACGAAACGAAAACGAAACGACAATTCGTACGGACTACCGCTAACGTATTTCGGAATCAGAAATTTGGATTAGTTTGCATTTGTTTTAGCTGTAATTCGATATTAAAATACATCCGAATCTCCGAATTTCCAAAATTTCTTCCGAATTTCAATTCGCAATTAAACGAATCGCACGTGTCTAATTTTATACACTTGTGCGAACACCTAAATCCAGTGATTTGGAGTGGTGTCCCAATACTTTTGGCAATATAGTGTAAATGGAGACTGCTATTGCAGACCACCTTTTGACAGTGATAGATGCTGGGCTGCCTCTGGCTTTATTACTTTGACATACTTACCAAGAATAAGCATGCACATCAGCAAATTCAGACTGAAGTCAGAACGACCAATCTGCATGTTTGCTCTTAGTCAAGAACATACTAAAGCTATTGCTTCTACACAACAACCAGAAAATGGGCAGCCTCTATACCTTCTTTGTCGTCAGAAATGTTGGTATGTGACATAAAAGCCGCTGTAAGTAAGGTATGGATGAATTACAGGCTATATAGCTACACATACAGTATACAGTATTTCTACACACTGAAACATAGCTTAAAAAATATATAGCCAAAAACAACATTTGTAGTTTTAAAATTCTGTCTTGAATTGTAGCTTCTTGGTTTAGATAAACATTGACGTCATTTAGTTAAATTGGATATTTCTGCGTAATTAACACACAAAGAAGGCATTATGCTCTGTGTCCTGTTCCTACTGACACTGGTGCTCACAGTCCTAAACTGTGTTGTAGGATCTATTCCAGTAATGTCTTGTTTACAACCAAGGAACCATACAGATGCTGGAATTGTTATACAAACATTTTCTTATTTGTAAATGATAGTCTGTTCCCAGCTACAGTATATGGTTGCAACCGGTTGCATTGATTGGTATGCATTTTATTTTGGTAAATCAAACAAGCCGGAAAATATCAGATATGTATACATTTATGCAGCTGTGTTGTCATTTTGTAGCATGTTTAGTTAAGACTGACCAATCAGTGATACATGAAACATTCTCTAAACCACATCTTTTTAATAATAAAAAAAAGCATTAACTGTTGGTAAGTAGGGATGGACTTCTGCTCTTTTAAAAAAAAAAGTTGGTAAGTAGGGATGGGCTTCGAGGGAACATAAATTCGGCCTGAATTTTGCCGGTTTGCAATTTGGTAAACAGTCAAACAATTTGGCCTGTTCATTGCCTGTGTAACCTCCTGCTGCAACACTATTCATGTATTACTATTACGAATAAATGACTATTTCCACCTGTGCAGGCTGCTAGTGTCTATTGGTTGCTAAAACGCTACTGGCTGCACACATCACTGGCTGTTAAAGGCCGGCAGCACAATGCTCGCTGGCTTGTTACAAATTGTAAGCAATCTGGTGGGCATCCTGGGTGACATCATTGACCAAATATTTTCCATATTTAGTAAATGATGACACCCAGAATCCCCCAGAAAGCTTGTTGACATTTTTTTAGTTCAATAGATTTTTATTGGAGTTTTCAGGTTTTGGTTAATAACAAACAAAATAAGGCATTTATGGAAATGTACAGCTAGTACAAAAACATATACACAACTTACACATATTTAGTAAGTACCATCGATGTCCCCAGAAAGGGGGAGAAAGATAGCGAACGGTAGGAAGAAAAGGAACAGAAGTACAGACTAATTAAGAAGGGAGGAAAGGTAGTCAAGGAGCCATGAGCAGGGACAGTGGTATACCGCCCAGTGGGGGGATTTGCTTATACACTTATAAATATTAGTTAGTGATGTAATAACATAGCTGCTCAAGTATGCCAATATTTCCATGTATTGCAAAACCTGTTGTGTGATCCATCTCTAAAGGACATACATTTTTCATTTGCATTATGAAGATTAATGATGCATAGCGTCTCAGAAAAATTCGGAGAGTTCAAGCTCTTCCAGTGATGTACAATGGTTAATCTAGCTATCTAGTTAATCTAATCTATAAGTAAGAGGGAACTCTGCCAGTCCTATTGACAACAGGCCCAACGCAGGGTTGGGGGGTGTCAGTATACCTGTTACCAGTGAAATCTGTTGAAAGACCCGTTTCCAAAAGCTCGTAAGGCTTTTACAAGTTCAAAGGATATGGTATAAACTACCAATCTGGCCGCAATCCCTCCAGCATGTCGATGGGGAAGATGGGTACATCCTGCTCAGTCGCAAAGGGGTGAAGTACCAGTGGAAGGTTATTTTGTGTGCAAGCGCCCACAGGTCGGCACATTTAGTCGTCTTATGTGTAGAGCTGAGGGCCCCCATCCACTGTTGTGGTGAGAAGGTCATTTGTAGCTCATCTTCCCAGTGTTGGAGGGATTGGAATTTAGTACATTCTAGTTTCTCGTGTAGTAGGTTATAGAATAAGGAGATACCTTTGGTTCTTGACTTCTGCGAGAAGTAAAAGTTCCAGGCAGAATGAGGAATTTCACATGTGTTAAAAGTAAAATTGTGAAGTAAGTGTGAGATTTGAGAATATACATATATGTCTTCTGTCGGTAGATTATATTCTTTTTGGAGTACGTGAAATGGTTTCAAACGAGAGCACACATATAGATTGTGGAGGAAAATAACGCCTTTGATTGACCAAGTATTCATTCGAATTTCGGGAATCAATAGTTCTAAAGCTGTAATAGGAATGTTGATTGTACGACATGGGTTGTTCCTCCCCGTATTGGTGCGGAGGTGGCTCCAGGGTTCCAAAGTCGCTCTGAACATGGGTGACATGCGGGCCACTAGTGTTGTGGGTAGTGTTTTGTATAATAAATAAATAAAGGTGTTACCCCTAGGGAGAAAAGAGGCCTCCACTTCACACCATATTTTGGAATGTTGTGGGTTCAGCCAAGCCTTCATCTGGTCGAGCAGGTGCAGTGTCTTGAAATAGCTGTTGGAAATAAGGAACGGCAGAGTTCTGTATAGATAGAGAAGTTGAGGCACGGCTATCATTTTAAAGGTGGCCAGTCTCGCAGACCAGGACAGAGTGTCTCTGCAAAGATTGTTTAAGAGGGTTTGCAAGTGACCCAGAAAGGGCACATAGCTATGATTATATAACGTGGAGATGGAGCTTGTTAATGTAATACCCAGATAGGAAATGCCAGTGGCAATCCACTGATAGGGAAACTGGGATTGTAGCACCACCTTACTGGTTGTCGGCACTCCTAGATCCAGGATCTGGGACTTTGAGGTATTGGTCTTATAGTACGATACAGCACTAAAGGATTCTAACACCTCAGAGACCGAAGCCAGGGAAGTTTCCTAGTTTGAGAGGAGCAGCAAGATGTCATCTGCAAACAGACTGATTTTGGTTGGGTTCCAGTTAAATTTGAATCCAGAGATCAGTAGATGGGACCTAATGGTCTCCGCTAGGGGTTCCATTGTGAGGTTAAAAATTAAAGGGGAGAGAGGGCATCCCTGCCTGGTGTCATTGGTGATAAGAAAGGGTTTAGACAAGGCATCTGACGTGAATACTTGTGCGGAGGGTGTTGAATACAGTGCCATGATGGCGGAAATTATGCAGCCCGAACTTGTAGAAGACATTTTGCATATAGCCCCAATGCACCCTATCAAATGCTTTCTCTGCATCTAAAGCAAGGAGCTATGGGCATGGTGGATCACATTTAGGACGCGGCGGGTGGCATCAGGCACTCCTCTTCCTTGAACAAAACCCGATTGGTCCGGGTGAACCAGTGAGGGAAGAACCTCATTCAGTCTAAGCGCTAGTATCTTCGCAAAGAGTTTTAGATCAGTATTGAGAAGCGAGATAGGGCGAACGTTTTGTGGACAAGTAGGGTCTTTCCCTGGCTTCGGTATCGTAACAATCATAGCCGCCAGCATTTCAGGGGGGAAGAAGCAGAAGGGGAGGCCTTGTCGTACACCTGTGTTAAATAAGGTATTAAGACATGAGCAAAACATTGATAGTATTCGCCAGTAAAACCATCTAGCCCGGGCGCCTTATTAGAGGGCAAGGATTTAATAGCATGTTGTATTTCTCGTGGCGTGATAGTCGCATTGAGGTGATGAAGTTGGGCGCTAGATAGACTGGGTAGGTGGATTTTACGTAGAAAGTTAAGAATGACCTCATCCGAGGGTTGGGGGATTGTCTGGCCGTCTTTGAGGTTATAGAGACTACCATAGTAGGAGCTAAATGCATCGGCTATTTTTTGAGGATGCCATAGTTTTTCCTCATTGCCTGTGGGGATTTATGTATGGAATTTTGACTCTGCCCGGGTTGGGTCTTCAGGCGATTTGCCAAGAACTTTCCTGCTCTGCTGCAGTTAGAGTAAAAATTAGCCTTATATCTAAAGAGCTGGTTGTCGTGCTGTTCCAAGAGGAACAACCTGAGGTCTGTTCTAAGTTTACTCAAAGCGGTGGATGTAGCTGTGGTGGGATTCAATTTGTTTTGGGAGTTGAGAGTATGAATCTGAGAGAGAAGGTGTGTGAGTTGGCGAAACCTCTGCTTCTTTGTCCGTGCCCCAATTTGCATCATTAGCCCCGCACAAACGCCTTATGGGCATTCCAAAGACTATAGACATTGTCAACAGAGGGTTCATTAAAAAATTCCTTCAATGCTGTCTCAAACAGTTTTTTGTTAGCGGGATGGAGCATCTGAGAAACATTATTACGCCACATATAAACATCCGAGTAGACAGGACGGTCAGAAATGGATATTGACACAGGTGCATGGTCCAACCACGTAACATCATAGATGTCTGAAGCATGCACCCACGACAACAGTCGTATGTCTAAAAAACAAAATCAATCCTAGAAGAAGAAAAAATAACAAAAAAAGTTACACCACGCTATCTCCCCTTATCATTAAACCATTTTCACCAAACCCTACAATTCTAAATGATTAATCGATTCTCAAATCAAACAAAAATTTGTATATCAAAGTGCTCCATGCAGAACCTGCAGTGTACTCACGTAAAGGCAGGTAGCTGAATACCATTTCCTACAATGATATTAAACAGTGCTCTAAGAGCTCCTCCCACCGGACCAGCGCTGACTCGCTGCTGCTCTCCTGCACAGCGCCGAAGACGACCTCACCAGCGAGGCACCGGCCATCATCAGAACAGTGAGTGAGGGCGAGGGCAAGGGGGCGGGGGGCGGGCCGTCCCTATTAAGAACATTTTAGTATTAGCAGAGAATGATTGTAAAACTTTTGTCTGCAATGTATGCTCCATATGTGCTACATATAGAGTATACACCGCAGACAAAAGATTTACAATTATTCTCTGCTAATATTAATAGGTTAAATGATCCGTGGTACAACTACATGTTATGTACTATCGATCATTTAACCCATTCATGTTAGCCGAGGATAATTGTAAATATATTGCTGCAGTGTGTACTCCATATGTAGCACATAGTACATGTATGTTGCACATGTCCAGTCCACTGCACAATTACAATTAACCTCTGCTAATATGAATGGATTAAATGATCCGTAGTACATAATAGCACAATATGTAGTTGTACTATGGATCAAGGGGTCTAACCAGGCTGGTGAGACCCTACGGAGCCCAGGTGCTGGTGATACCCCACATTGCTCTTGTGAGACCCTATATAGCCCTGGTGCTGCTGAGATCCTACAGAGTACTGGTGCTGGTGAGACCAGCGCTCTGTGGGGTCTCACCAGGCTCTGTGGGGTCTAACTAGGCTGTTGAGACCCTACGGAGCCCTGATGCTGGTGAGACCCTACAGAACCCTGGAGAGACCCCTCTCCCTGCAATACCAGGCCACATGCCCTCGGCACTGGGAGGGTGCTTTTCCAGGGTCGCCCTGGAAAAGCACCTTGTCCCCGTGCCAATGGGGACAAGGGCTTCCTCTCCACAAAAACCAGACATCCGCTGACCCGTCTGCTCACGACGAACTCCCGCCGCAGAATGGCATTCTGACAGATGCTGGCAAAATATAAACAATTGGGAAATCACCGCTAGCTCCGCCCAACTGTTTACATTTGTCCGACACCTGACAGGACTTAGCTGTGTGAGCCATGATTGGGCAAAGTCATCGTTACTTTGTCCAATCATGGCTCTCAGTGCATTGTACTGTGATTGGTTAAAGTCTTGCTCCTGACCTGTGGTCTGGTGCATTGCTTTACCCAATCAGGGCTTTGCGCAGGGCTGTTCGCCAAACACACGAACTACCGATGTTCGAGTCGAACTGTTGTTTGACTTGAACATTGAGACCATCTCCAGACAGCAGCAAGGATATTGAGTAGGCAGCCACACACAGGCAGTTTTTCAGGCACTGTTTCAGCATATGCCGCATACATGGGATTGCAGGCGGTACATAACATATTCAAAACATACATAAAATAAAACACACCGACACCTTGTTTGGCTTAAAACATTTTGGCCGCAGCACTTTTATTGGTTTAAATAAATCAGCTTTATTTAAGCAACCAAACCATCAATAAATAATCAATCAACCGAAGAAATTGCCTAACCACTATGACTCAAGCAATACCAGTAATAACTGTACACCAACATTAAGTCCCCCCTTAAACTGAGGGTGACCGACCACATAAAAGTCTGCGACATTTCTGAAAGATTTCAAGAATTAGGGCAGGAGGGCGGGAAGCTCGTTGTGCTGTGGGTCCGTCTGACTGACTTTTCCCCATTCTAGGACAGGACATACACAAAGACTCTGCACACAGAAGTAGTCGAGGAGAAGATGTCAGCACCGGCAAGGGAGGTCACGAACATCACATCACCGGAGCAGAGGTATTTGCGGATTTTAGTTCTGCTCTAAGAGAAATCAGTAAGCTGGGAAATAGGATCAACACCACACTATGGGGTCTATTTCTAAACAATAACCAAAGCTATTCGCCCTGTGAATTTCTGTGAATGTTTGTTCTGTGTGAATAGAGACAAAAATTAATGTTCTTAGTATATTTTCTTTTCAGGCCAAATATAATGTGTCATACTGCATTATGGCCACTAGATGGATTAATCTCCTATGTTCCTCAACTCTGTCTAGTGGTCAAACTGAGGTCCAGTCAAATGACAATGTTTTAGACTCAATGCAATCAGCAATTTTATTACAGAAATGTAAAGTCAAAAAAACAATGTCAAACTTTACATTTAAAGTAGATAGAAAAGCTACACAAATCCATCTAAAAACATCTTAATATCCCATTACTCTGACACTGCATACATTTTTAAAGAAATTGCCTATATAAATACCTTTGTTTTTGGTGTCCCTGTGTGATTACACGACTGGAAACCTTCTGCTTAATCCTCTTTCTTTGTGGCTGCTGGGCGTGAACTATCTGTTGGCCGACAACGTCTATAGGACTATGGACATTGGTGTAATGATACCACTGTTATATGGGATTAGGAAATGCGGGTCAGGGGGCTGACAATGCTGCCTTAAATGTAGCAGCGTTGTCAGCCCTCCACAGGAAATAAAGGCTGCACAGCAGCAATGGTAGGATCAACAGGTAACTACTAAAAACACAGAGAAATTTAAAAAAGAATGTTCATTAACTGGCACTTTAAAGCATGTAGTGTATTTAGGAAAAAGTTAAATCAACCTAGAGCCTTGGTTCTCAACTGGTGGGTCGTGACCCAAAAGTAGGTCGTGACCCCATGTTCAGTGAGTCGCTGTGTGCCTTCCACTTAGTAGCCATTCAAAATATGCTGCCTGGCGCTGAATGCCAGCTTGAGGCGGAGTGGGCTGGGGGTATTGCCGTGAGGGAACTCCATCCATACGTGCATTGCTTACAGCTCCCTTGCATGCCTTGTAGAGGTGCCTGGCACCACTACAGGGCACGAAGAGAGCTGTACAAGCAATGCACATATGGATGGAGCTCTGTCACAGCACAGCAGCCCACACTGGACCCCATGCTGAGGATTCACTCCACTTCTCGTAAGGTAGGGAGACTGAGTGGATCTTAAAAAAAGGTGTGTGTGAGATTGTGTCTGTGGTTGTGTATGTATGTCAGTGTTTTTGAGGGCCTGTTCACACTAGTACAGTGCGTTAATCACCTACTGTGCATTCTGGTGTGTGAGGTGTGTTGTGTTGCCATTCATTTGAATGGTACCCCAAACGCACCTCCCACCCACAGTTCGTACATCGGCACCGGAACGCGCAGCACCCTAATGCCATGCGTTCCATTGCAGTGTGACTCGGGTCGTGACTTAATGACCAAGGACAAATGTGGGTCCTGAGGTTGCACAAGTTGAGAACCACTGACCTAGAGTTCCACTTTAACTAACTAGCAAGTACATACGGTAGAAGTATTATTTACAGCATGACACCATGTAGTGACAATAAAAGTCATTATATCACATTGCAGAACTCAGGAAGCACATAATTTCCTTTGTTTCTTTGAAGCAAATTCACAAAAGATTGCGCAAGCAATCTAAAAAAACTCAGTGTCCTCTAAACCACTTTTCTCCCAAAGATTTTCAGGATGTGAATACACGACACCTAATGGTTAGCTTCCGAGAAGACATCACTGATATTTTCTTTTATAACCTTGCCTAACTGTATGTGAGGATGAACTTCCTGTGAAAAGATTCATGAATAGCCAGAAACCTAGTGAGTGGATAACTTCCTGTGGTCTCTGCCTATATCAACTGTTATCAATCACATTATTTGCTGAGAACTACAGAACCATACCCTTCTATGGTAAGTTGCAATATATAACATTTTTGTTTTTGGCTTTAGATACACTTTAAATATTTTGCTTGGATTAAGAAAGTAAAACCAAACCTTTTTTGGCTTTACTTGTATTTTGGGCCAAAGGAGTACATTTACTAAAGTACTCTTGTGACCCTAAGTCAGCAGTTAGCAGGTTAATGCCCACAATAGGCTAATGGGGCAGACCTGTGCCACAGCCAGGAAGGATTACAACAATATGCATGGGATCACCTCGGGTGCCTAATTGACAACAGACTGTGCCTTTCTAGAGCCAGAGCTAGTCATGTACACCCAGGCCCGGATTCCCCACAAGGCCACCGAACTGTATGTTCCGGGCGCCGTGCGTTAAGTTGCTTTCTACATTTAGTCCTGCTTTGTGAAGGCAGGACTAAATGTAGTGTGAGGAAGCGGCTTGTTCGTTTACAAGTGGTCAAGCCAACGTTGGAGGATCAGAGATGGAATCCTTCCCGGGGGGCAGTGATTGACAGCCACTGGTCACCAAAGGGAGCAGAGATCGAGAGATGTCTGATCAGAGGTCCATGATTAGTCAGCTCTCAGTCTAAAGAGTCAGTGCAGGACAGCTGCAGTGTCCCACGCCAGCTCTAATATCAGAATGACATTTTTGAGTTAGATCACCAGGGACAATTAAAGTCTTTTTGCTGCCTAAACAAATTTAAACGATTTAACCTCTTTATGGCAATTACCTATGCACTTTTAGCTCAAAAGAAACTATCCCTACCAGGCCTAAAGTTTCCAGTACACCCCTGAATACTATTCCAAAAATGCAGACTATGAGACTAAGATGGACTTATATTCGCTTATTGACCTGTCTTTTTTGCATCTTGTTGTCATGGAAATAGGCAAAGTCTGACAACATACTGAAAATTAATGAATTGCCTTAAAAATATATTTTTTTAAAAATATGGAAAATTGTTTGGTTTCAGAAGATAATTATTTTTTAAAAAAAGCACTGTGGCAGTGCATGGCAATGCCACGGTGTAGTATGGCAATTTTGGCACCCAGGACTCTCAGCCAGAGGGGCTGAGAGGTTCCACAATGCGAATACCTTTGGAGAGGAGGAACTGGTTGTTCAATTCCTTCCAGGTTTTTCAGACTGTAGTGGGATGGGATCTCCAGTCCTGGGGCCGGGTGTTGCCAGTTGCCAGGTTGAGCTGATCAGGTGGCTGAGAGCAGCCTTATTAGGAAGCCAGCCCAGTGCTTTAGAGAGAGTTGTGGGTGTGCAGGAAGCACATAACCACAGGCAGACTCTGCTGCATGCGTGAGCACAAGGGACACAGCCAGGAAGGCTGGAGAGGTCCAGAGGGTTGGTGACCCTAAGATACCCGTCGGGGAGACAGAGGGACAGTGACCCGCGAGGGTGAATACCAGAAGTCTTGGAGCTGAGGGAAGCTGCTGAGGACGGTATATCCAGGGAAAGTCCTGGGACTATAACACTGGGAGTGTATGGGACCGCCAGATGTCGGTGAGACCAAAACCTGATGTGTTAATGAGAGTCCAATGAACTGTTATGCTTCGTTTATGCTGAAGAAAAGCAAGTTATGTTGTGATGTTCATGGACTGTTGAACTTTTGATGAATAAAGACTGTCCTTTTATGTTAAAGTCGGCTTCAGGAGTGGTCACTTAGCGCTTACCATTGTGCTATATTCCCCAAACATCACAGCACCTATTTACAAAAACCAATCTACTGACCCTTATATGTCATAAAGATGCGTTATTATATGAATCATGGAGATACACAACAAATACAACCATAAAATGTTAAATATACAAAAAATATAGCTCAGTTTGTACTAAAGTACTAAAGTTGTTACTATTGTCTATTGTTAGAAGCATGTTACCTTTCGGCCAAGGAAATTTAATGTGAAAGATTACGGATTAAGGAGTAACTAATAAAGCAGTGGTAAAAATGATGATTATGCAGCAGTAGTCTATTTTATTTATTTCATGTATTTACCTATGGGGGTAATCCATCCTGCCATCATTATATGTTTTTGGTGCGTGTTGCAGATTGTTTATCTGTTTTTTGTATTTCTCAAAGTTACTTAGGCAAAAAAAATGTTTGCACATGTTGTATTGGCGAAGGAGGTCGGGGGGACTGGGGGTTCCATACCTGGGGAAATACTATTTGGCTGCTCAGATTGCTATATTGTCCCTGCTCCATTCCACCTCTGATTTAACTCAGTGGGCTATGATGGATATTGTAGAATGCTCACCGGTTCCAATTCACAATCTGTTGGGGATTCCCTCCTCTTCCCGCCCTCCCATCAGTGATCCTGATCTTGCATCACATACTGAAACAATGGGACTCGGTTAAATACTCTGGGGGTCTTATTTCTCTGCACCACTCCTTTTTGGACATCATTTGCAATCCCTCTTTCCTCCCAGCTTTTGAGAATCCCTTGGCATTTAACTGGTGGATCCGTTGGGGTGTTCGGTTTGTTTTAGAACAGCTGTCCTTGAATGGTGTTAAATCCTTTTCATACTTACGTAAAAATTGGCGGCTGCCATTGGAGGAACAGTTCCGATTCCTTCAAATAAGTAGTTTTGTTAGATCTCTCCTGCGATGTTGCTTCGGCTGCCCGCGCAACCTCACCCCCTTTGAAGCTCGTTGCAAATCGGACCCATATTCGGCAGGCCTTATCTCCACGTTATATGCTGCTTTATCGCCTTCCACGAGGACTTTCAAATTTTCTTATATGCAGGCTTGGGAACGGGATCTGGGCGAGTCCCTGGATTTACCCGAATGGAGGAAGATTTGGTTTGCTGCTGCTACTTGCTCGTCAAATATCTTAGCTCAGGTATTGTTCCACTGGTATACGACCTCAGATAGGATCTCCAAGTTTGCTCCAGGGGTTCTTTCTCATTGTTTCCGTGGTTGTGCTTCTAAGGGCACCCTTTTCCATATTTGGTGGCAATGTCCGAGAGTGCATTGATTGTGGATACCGCTATATCATTTGTTGAGGACGGTTTTTAACTGTTCCTTTGTCCACAGTCCCTGGGAGGCTCTGCTAGGGCAGCAAGTTACTGAGCTCACAAAGCCGAAGACAAAGCTGGCTGCTTTCGTCTTCCTGGCCACACTTCAGACCATAGCTTGCGCAAGGAGACAATTATTCCTGAACTTTTCGGATGTTAGGCAAAGGACCATGGGCAATATGGTGCATGAAGAACTCATGGCAATTCTATCTGACTCTTATGCCTCCCTTTTAAAAACAGAATAGACAAATCAAAAGCGCCAAGTAGAATCATCAACCGAAAAATGCATGTAAAGGATTACTAGAGGCGCTGCCCCACTTCAGCCAAGGGAACTGTAACACTGTGACAAAACAAAAGAGAAGGGCACCCACCCTAGTGCAGATTGTTTTTAATATTGAAAGGTAGCAAAACAGAGTAGAAACATACTCACAATGGTAGATCAAATGAGAGCATTCAACAAAAACGTAAAGGACATCGATGAGAAGCTACACAGTCAGCATGTGTGCCAGCACAGAATGCCTGCGTAAACGTGTTTCTGGGGTCACGCCCCCTTCCTCAGAACGTCGTTTGTCATCGATGTCCTCTACGCAGCTTCTCATCGATGTCCTCTACTTTTTTGGAAATGACGATTGCATCCATTACGCCGCACATGTTACATATCGCCGCGAACGTCGCAGTGAGAGCAATAATTTTAGGGCCATCAATCACCGATAACACTAAACTGATGAGCGGTAAAAGCTTTTAAAGCGTCGCCTATGGCCAATTTTGGGTATGGTAGTTTTTGCGAGTTTGTGGGCGCACGCAATTTTAAAGCTTGACATGTTTGGTGTCTATACACCCGACGTGACCCCGTCCTTTATATTTTGCCAAAAATTTGGGTAATAATAATTGTTTTATAACATAACGTAGGGAAAACAGGTTTTTTTTCAAAATTTTCTGTACTTTTTTCATTATATAGTAAAAAATAAAAACCCCCAGTGGTGATTAAATACCACCAAAAGAAAGCTCTATCCATCACCAAAAAATTGTATAAAATGAATTTCAGTACAGCGTTGCATGACGGAATAAATGTTAGTCAAAGTACTGCAGCCCTGAACACTGAAAAATGGCCTGGACAGGAAGAGGGTATAAACACCCCGGTCAGCAAGTGGTTAAAAAATATTTATCTTTCTTTTAATTTTCCTATTTTTGAAAAAATATTAAATAATTTTTCAAAATTTTTTTTTCTTCACTTATTTAACTCTTTTTCTTTTCTGCTTGCTACCTAGAAGGTACCGAGCCGAATGCCATTCAGCAGTATTCAGCTATTCACCTACTGCCATTCGGCCCCTATGAGAATAGGGGCGAATGGTAATGAATGAGCTGCCGGAGCTTCGGCTCAGCCAATCCAGATGTTGGATTGGCTGAGTCGAAATCCTTCTGCACTTCGGCTGTTTGGCTGACCGAAGGCAGCTGAGGGACGGTTGATTTTAGCCGATGTACAAGGCTGAAGTGAATAGCCAAACAGTATGAAACGAGCCTATGGACTGCAGTGCCTGGTTTTGATTAATTAAATGAAGTTCCCCGGCTGGACACATGACCTTCTGCTCAGGTAATAAGCTGGCAGTGAGAGTTCAGCACTGCTTTGAGCCTAAGACCCCATTCACACGTAGCGACATACCTTTTGCAGCGGATCCGCACGGCCGGGATAGCGCGACTTTCGGGGCGACGTTCCAGCGATGATCCAGCGACGGTAGCGCGACCTTCTCCGTCGGGCTCCATAGAAAAAGGGCAAAATCGCGCAAAATCCGCCGAAAAAAGGGTCCGGTCCGGTCCGCGACGAGCGACGCGCGACATGGAGTTAAGACAGCTCCATTGAATAGCATTGGCCAGCGACTTCTCGCGATATCGCGCGGCAAAAATGCGCGATATCGCGGCGGAAATCGCGCGATAATTCGCTACATGTGAACGGGGCCTAAAGGAGAGAGTAGCTGAAGGGGTAGAACTCCAGTCCAAATAAAATAAGTAGCTCCTGAGTCCTGACAGCTAAAGGGACCAGAAATAGCAGGGAAATTAGGATGATTGTAAACTCAGTTTGTGGACTTCATATGTATATGAAAGTGTAAGTTACTTGAAGTTCCAAAACAGCATATTTTTTGATGTGTGCAAAAACTCTTTCTACCTTATTACATTTATAAAGCATCAACATATTACTCACAAATTAAAAGAGTACATGGAACCATTCACATCAGCTTTTGTTCCAGAGATTATAATCTAATGGTCTTCAACACTCATCAAAGGCATTCAGTCCTGCACACATACACATTCTAGTGCTAGTCTGGTTACCATTCTCTTGACCTACCAGCATGTTTGGTGGGAGTTAATTTGACCATGCCATACAAAAATGGGGTCAGCATACAAAGGCCATTAAAAGAATGTGCCTAAAATAAAAGTCAACAACCAATGAGGTTTGTAAATGTAATATGTATATACAGTATGTGTGTGAAGGATGATTCCAGTTTGTATATCATCTCTGCTTGTTGCACAACATTTTATTAATGAGCTCATAGCACTTCAAATCTCATTCTTAGCATCTGCTCTTGACCCTGCAATTTATTCCTGCTGTCCTACTTTTATCACTAATTTAACCTGCATTTTGTATGTATACATGCATGTTTGTGATTTATTTATGGTATGGTATAGTGGTATTTGGGGGAAGCTGAGACTGGTGTTTATTCTAAATATATGTTCTTGGTTTTGCACCTGTTTGCAGCAGTAAATCTCTGTAGATGTTTACCAGTTGTATGCAAAGCAGCATGACCAAAGAATAAGAAACAAAATAAAATAAATATTTTTTTATATAATAAAATCTCCTCTGTGATTATTTACAGTGCTGTAACTGTCACCATTTACATCTAGTGTAAAAGCTAACTGTAAAAAGGATCTACAGTATTTTAAACATGTTTATTTATTAGGTTAAGTCCAAATCAAAATCCACTATAAGACATATATTACATATAGTCTTTGATTGTTCCATATTTACCGCTTGCAAACGGCTGGTGGGCGTTCTGTCCTCTATAAACTCGCTTTAGCTGCCATTCTAAAAAGGTCTATTGCTCTAAGAAAGTCACCAGTGTTGTAACTATTGGACTCCTGCGGTCTGCCAGAAAGCATGATGGCAATGC
The DNA here is from genome assembly GCF_000935625.1 of Nanorana parkeri. Lineage (NCBI taxonomy): Eukaryota > Metazoa > Chordata > Amphibia > Anura > Dicroglossidae > Nanorana > Nanorana parkeri. The sequence goes on from NW_017306667.1 coordinate 137,893, forward strand.
TGCTGGGCTATCTGATTAGAAAGTCCATCAGGCTTTTATAACAAAGTGTCTTAAATGCACCCTGAAATAAACTTGTATTCTTTCACATAAAAAAGGTTCACTTAAATATTAGTACTTAGATAAGAGGAGCCTAATTATATTGTGTTTTATTGAATTTTGACCCTAAAAAAAGTCCATGAAGAAATGAAGAATCACCCTCTCACCCTCTACCCTCCGTCCCCCCGCATATTCACAACTGTAATGTAAACGGGTTCAATTACAGGGGCTATCAAATGTTACACAAAGACTGTGATATTTTTCCTTTCCTCACTGCTTTGGGAGTCTCTGGAATACGCACTAGCCAATGAAAAGGCAGGATGCCTGATGTGCACATATTTGATTGAGATAGGTGAAAAAACCGGATGACAACCCAGACAGGCTCCTTTTAATAGAACAGGTTGAATTTATCAACAATGTGGAGGATAATCTAAATGTGGAGTACTTTTTGCTCTCTTCACTGCAAAACAGTTGCACCAGAAACCGTGGACCATTGCAGTCCTCAAATTAAGTATCAGACAGACAATAACCTAACATTCTATGACCCACTCTTGCACTGATCACAGCAGAGGGCAGAGTTTTCAGGCCCCCTAATCCTATTCATGCTGCCCTATTGTCAGAATGTGCAAGATGTTCCACAGTGAGTCCTCCTTATATAGATGTTAGGGATGCATCGATACTGGTTTTTCTATATATATATATTTTATTTTTTGGTACTTGCCAATATCAAATACCGATACCAACATCCCTAGGTAACTTTGGCCCAACTTATCAGGAAGCCAGGCGTTGGGTCATGACCCGCTGCCCGGCTTCCTAATTGCCTGGGGGGCCAGTGTTCCATCAAAAAAGAAAACCGGCTTCCAGTTCCGAGGCAGCCTGGCTTCCTGACCAATAAGGAAACCGGGCGGCACGTCATGCCCTGCCTCCTGGCTTCCTGATTGGCTAGGAAGCCGGCTTCACTGATCAAAAGGGAAGCCGGGCAGCCGGTCATGATGTACCCAGCTTCATGATTGGTCAGGAAGCCAGGCTGCCCAGCAACAAGTGAAGCCAGCTTCACAGCCAATCAGAAAGGAAGGAGGCGGGTCATGGCATACCGTCCGACTTCTTTATTGGTCCTGAAGCCAGGCTGGTAGCAACAAGAGAAGCCGGCTTCCTAGCCAATCAGAAAGTCGGGAGGCAGGTCATGATGTGCCGCCCGGCTTCCTGATTGGCTAGAAAGCTAGCTCTATGCTCCCTCGCGGCACTGCATTTCAGAGGGAATCTCCTTCTGACTAGAAGTTCCGGTATTAGTGTAAGTATTGGAGCGTTTGAATGCGTACTCACCCAAATACTCGGTATTGGCACCAATACCGATACCAGTATCAGTATCGCTGCATCCCTAATAGATATGTTTGTAAGAAGGGATGGACACAGAGGCCAGTTCTCTCATTTACTTTGGTAAATGTATCATTTATTATTATTGTTATTAAATCTTTACTGATGGCTAAATCTTTTATTAATTAATGTAGCATTTTTCTGGAGCCACAGCAAAACTTGAGTCTTCCTTTAGTAAGTACAGAATCTCTTGCAAAGCAAGTAATTACTGTTACAAGAACATTTTTTAGAAGTGTTGACAACTTCAAAAACAGAAACACAGCCCTTATTGCAGCTTTATATAGTAAGCGATCCCTGCAGCTATACTGTGTACATGAACACATCTTAACAGCTTAGCATGGTGGTAACATCACATCTATAATTTTATCTCTGTAATTCTTTAAGAACATTCCTTTCTATGGAATGGGCGTTGATCCCTCAGAGCAGGATATTCAGAGACAATCATTTTTTGTTTTCCTGGAACTCCTTTTTTAGAGTCACTTTTGCACTATTCTACTTAGTAATATTTATTAAAGCATGGTTATTTGTAGGGATCCACCGAGACCGATACTGGTATCAATATCGGTGCAGATACCAAGTATTTGGGTGAGGACTCGTACACGCCCAAATGCCCCAATACTTACCCCGATAACCAGAATTTCCCTCTGACCGGCAGTGCCGCGAGGGAGCATGAAGCCAGCTTCCCGGCCAATCAGGAAGCCGTGTGACACATCATGACCTGCCTCCCAGCTTCCTGATTGGCTAGGAAGCTGGCTTTACTTGTTGCTAGGCAGCCTGGCTTCCTGACCAATCAGGAAGCCGGTGACACGTCATAACCCGTCTCCCAGCTTCCTGATTGGCTAGGAACCCGGCTTCACTTGTTGCTGGCAGGAAAGGGGGGGGGATGAGCGAGTGGCCCCCCTCCATGCCATACCAACCCACACGCCCTTTGCACTGGGAGGGTGCCTTTGCAGGGTCGCCCCTGGAAAAGCACCTTGTCCCCATGCTGATGTGGACAAGGACTTTTTCCCCACAAGCCCTGGGGTGCCAGTCGTGGGGGTACGGGCAGGGGGCTTATTCACATCAGGGTACCCCTTTACTAAAGGGGCACCCAGATGCGCCCCCCTCTCTTGTGAATAAGTAAGGGGTACTTGTACTTCTACCCATCCACTAAACGGTTAAAAGATATTAGACATAAAAACACCAGACTTTTAGAAAAAAATTCCTTTCATTGAAAAAAAAAGTTTTTGATAAGTCTTTTATTTTAAAAAAACCCCCAAAAAATGGACTGTTTACAGTTGTACGCCATTTGTCAGGTGAGTCATGGTTGGGCAAAGTCATCATGGCTTTGCCCAATCATGGCTCTTCAGTGTACTGTGCCGTGATTGGGCAACGTTTTGCACCTGACCTGTGATCAGGTGCAAAACTTTAGCCAATCAGGGCTTCACAGGGCACAGTGCCTTCTGGGGGGCTCGGCGGGCGAATAGCTCGTCGAACGCCCTGATAGTTCGTGTGTTCAGCGATGTTCGAGACGAATGCTTGGTCGACTCGAACATCGAGCCCAACGCTACTCATAGACCTCCAGTATGTGCTCTCTTACCAAAGAAACGCCAAAGTTTCCCTGGATCTGGCACCCATTCACCTTAAGCCTTAACTCCATAAAAGCATTTTTTTAGTTTTAAAAGGTAATCTCGGTAAAGTTTTAACTGCTGTTTGTGTCCCAACTTTAGAGATTTGTACTCTTTCTGTCTAATTGATGGGTGTCAGATAGAACAGCAGGTGAAAGAACATTTTCACATTTACTTTCAATTTGACAGGTGTCAGACACAACGGGAAATTATGGGAAATCCCCCACCTGTGATACACACAGCAGATGTGAAAGGTTAACATCAGGGGTGGGCAACTCCAGCCCTCCAGCTGTTGTAGAACAAGTCCCATGAGGCATTGCAAGACTGACAGTTACATGCATGACACCCATGACAGAGGCATGCTCAGGATTTGTATTTGCACAGCTGGAGGGCAAGTGTTGCCCACAATACAAAACACAAAAATTCCAGAGCCTCAACCTGCCAGCCAGCCTGCAACCAAACAAATAGCCCTGTCAACAGTATGCGTTAAAATCAGAGGTTTTAGTTGCACAAACTTTTGGCCAAAAATATGTAGAAGCCACACTGCCGCGCCAAGGCACCTCTGCAAAGTGTGGTCCTAACTCTATGTATCCGAGTCTCCAAGTGTGAGCAACTAAAACCTCTGATTTTAACGCATACTGTTGACAGGGCTTTTTTTACATGGGGTCCCTCCTAAAATGCCTACCAGACCTTAAGGGTCTGGTATTACTTTTGGGGGGAACCGCACGCTTTTTTTTTTTGTTAAACAAGGTGCCTCCTAACATTCCTACCAGACCTAAAGGGTCTGGTATTGCTTAGGAGGGGGAACCGCACACTTTTTTTCTTTAAAAATTTAATTTTTGTAGCAGCAGGTTCTATACATTGTACAGATGTGTCACATTACAGGCAGTTTAAAGGGAACCCCCAGGCACGATATTTAATGGAATTTTTCATTTTCATTGTTTCACTTTAAGTGATGTTAAAATCACTGCTCCTTTCAAAATTTTATTTTTTTAAAGTGTTTTTTTCATTGATTCATGTCCCCCAGGGCAGTACCCGAATCCTCATATACTTTTATGTCCATTAACTTGCAAATAAGCCTTCAAAATGGGGTCAATTGATTTCCAAAGTGCTACCTGCATAGACTTGCATTGAGTTCGAACCAAACAGGGGGGTGTTCGGCTCATCACTAGTGCCTAATTGACCAATTGCCAAGCACCAGAGCTGGTATGTGGGTTGAAAGAGAATGTTCATGTGCCTTCTATCCGGAGAGCAATCTTGGACAAGCAGCAGATGTCCATCTGATGTGTGACAGGCGAGATTTTTTAAATACCCTGTAAGTGCATTACTTTTTACCTTTATTAAACAGTTACTTATATACTACACTCTGTGCGCCGGATTTTTATATTTTGCTTACAGTGCTGTTCCATGGATGTTTCCCTATCCAATTAACTGGGCTGCAGGATCAGTGCATACATCTTCTCTGGATTAACTACCAGTATACCAGGAACCTTTAAGACTACTATTATACAGTCCACAACCAATGGATCTAGTTGTGCAAGTTGGTGGCTTCTGTTTTATGTCAAATAAAATTTGGTGTATTGTGAAACATTGTTGCTGAGTTGGTGCCTTAAAAGTCCATTATATTCAACGAGTAATGGACGGAACTATACTGGAATGTGGTACCCCATGTGGACAATCCACCATTGTAGTACATCAATTATTGAGAAGACAACCAGCAACAAGCTGAAAAATTCCAGTCTGATAACTTTTACATCCATTTATTCAGGCTTACATTTTTTGTATCATTATTGCTCAATTTGCAAAGGAAAACAACGTATAGTAGGTGTGTGCGTGTTTGTTGTGTTGATGGGTTTGGCAACACGAGCAGTGCTGTGTGTGATCCATTCTCTCATATGCCTTCTTGAGCTGTCTGCAGCAAAAGCAGCTTAGGGTGCTGTGATGTATTTTTATCTACATATCCAGGCTAATCTTTTGTATGACGGCTTAACTCCCTGGGAGTAATTGGTCTTTTCTCTATTACAAAATATCCTGTATTTGTATTGCCCTGGCTTTAATTAAAGATGATAACATGATTAGATGTTTTCCTTTTATTACAAACATACTCTGTGAAAACATTAGTGTTACATGCCCACAGCATGTGCTAGGATTTCCTCATAAGTGGTAAATTAGTGCATAACCTGGAACAGTGTGAGGACCACAAAATGTACACAGATTACATTTTAAGCCCATGTCAAACATTCAGAGAGATCATCTTACCAGTAATTTTGTCAGTAGCAATACAATTAGGCATTACTACTATTATTCTTTTTATTACTACTGGTATTACATGATAATATAAAGCAGGGCTTAAAGTTTTTGGAATCATTTTATTTTACCTTCATAAAGTGACACTAAACTCAGGAGTTAAACCTTACTACCTTGAAACTATATGTATACTTGAGGTTTATATGTATACTGGAAGTCCTACCATTGTTTGAGTCTTACTATTAGTCAAGTCTACCATTAAAGTGCAAAGGCAAATGGTTGGATTCTTCTACAACTATCCCATTGGAGCCCTCCCCTCCAGTTGTGGCTTTGTAACTTCTCTTGTGTTGAACAAGGGGTATTTTTTGTAATTTTACTGATCAGATGGTAGAGAGCTTATGAGTATGTTCACATGTCTGTTTATGAATGTGTTGTGGGTTTAATGTTATGTGTATGCTTGTGTGTTTCTGCAGTTTTTACTTGATGTTACCATCTCCTTTTCCCTCCTCTCTGCCCTTCTTTAGTTTTACCCCTACCTCTTTTATTGCCTATCCCTCTACCTTTCACCACCACCCTTTATTCCCCTTTTTTGTTTCTTGATGTATGTTGTGTTGCTCTTTTGGGTCTATGCGTAGTCCAGGTTTTCTTTTTACATTTTCATAGTAGTGGCTTTAGCATGTTTGTATGTAACTATGCAAAATGTAAATAAAACTACTTTTAAAAAAAAAAGAATGCAAAAGCAAACTGTTTTATTTAAAGTGTTTGTCTGGGTAAACAAACAAACAAAAAATCCAGTGCATGTACAATGCATGTCTCTGTGTTCTTCCTTTTTGTAAACTCTGCAACTTGGTAAAATATGCTTCAATGGTTTAAAAAAAAATAGCAAGTGAAGGGATATGTTCCAAAATAAATGCAAAATGTGTAACTTTAGAGTATACACTGTTGTCCTATAAGGATATTATACATTTAGATTATGGAAACTGTCCTCCCGATTTCAGATGTTTTTGACAATCTTTTTAACAGGTGTTTTAACAGATTACAGGGAACAATGTGTTATCACTATATAAATAAAAGATAATAACGCCATAGGCAATATAATGATGAGAAAGATAATGAGACTGATGATGACAATAATGATGGAGGTCATGGTAAGGATTAAAGTAGTAACTTCATACTTCAATAATGAATCCAGATCAAACAAATATACATTGCCCAGCAAAGTATTTCTTTAAATTTTTGCCCAAACACTTACAGCCATCATGTTTCGGAACAGCTGCTTCCACGTCTCTCAGCTCAGCTTCCCTGAACTTCCTGTCCAGTATAAGATCACAAGGGACAGAGCAGACTCCAGCAACTGTTTATCTACAAGCTTTGAGGAAGGAGGAGAGGGGGCTAGGGGGGAGGGAAGTAGTTTGATTTGCTGTGTCTGTGTTTATGTATACACACACAGCTTAATAGCACACACAAGGGTGACTGCATAACACTCTGCTTGAGAAAGAAGTCACTCTAAAACAGGAAGTCAGGACCAATGCTCAGGGGAGCAGCTGATTCTACAGGAAACTAAAACTTTTAAACATCAAGTAACATCATCAGCATTTGAAACAGTTTAATATCCTTGTGACTTTAATATCACTTTAAGATAAACGGTGCTATAAAAGCACTCTACAAACAAAGGAAATAGTCAATGTTGTTTATCTAAGAAACTTTATTCTGCTCAATTTATAATTGCATGTTTTGAAAGTGACAGTGAAGTAAGTTGTGTAACAAGGACACTCGACTGTAGACCGCAGGTGCAAGTAAAATGCAGTTTATTAGGGCAAACACAAAAAGTCTCTATCAACAGGGTAGCCTCCCCTGTTACTGTAATGCACCAAGCTGGGTTACTAGGATCTCAACTGCGGAGGCATGTAACATGTACAACAGTACACAGGTCCCAGAATGAGTGTGGGGGTTTTGTGTTCAGGTTGTTCAGTTGCGGATTCCCAGGCGGCTCTCTCACTCTTTGCTACGGAGAATTTGGGATCCTTAACATCATAGACATGCTCCCTATTTGTTTTAGTTTACTGAATAGTACTATAACCCCCTTTAGGTGGTGGCGGTAGTACTTAGAAGTGATGGGAAACAGCTGCTTAGTGGTTGAGGACACAGAGAATTCTAGAGTTTGATAATTCACAGTTTGGGAAGTCCTATGCAGCTGTGGAGGCTAATTAGATCTCCCTTGCCAACAATTTTAGGTATCAACCAGTAGTACAGTCTTATAGCATGGTTTATGCAGTGTCACACATTTCCTTTGCAATAGTGTTTTATGTAGCAAACACAGTGAATAAGGTAACTTGAGGAATTTCACAATAGCAATGAATACTAGCAGTTCATAGGTGAGGAAACTGACAGTCCGTCTCAATGCAGTCACTGAGGTGACTGATACTTGAGGTTGAGATGGTTGTGGAGAAGGACCCCAATGGCAGGCGTTGGTCCCCGTAGTCAGGTGAGGTTCCAGGCTCAGGTATCCCCTATGCAGATGGCAGGATCGCGGTGGCTGGAGCAGGCACGGCACACACTCCAAAATTAGTGGAACGCCGTGCTCAGCTCCCTCGAGGCTTATAAGTGCTTACAAGCCACTAGGTGGGAGGAGCCGCACGGCGTCATCGCGTCACGTTGCGTTCCAGACTGGAACGCAAACGCGATCCAACATTCTGATCTGGCGGTGCGTTCCAGATGGAATGCAATACGCCGATCCCTTACAGCACCCCCCTCCTAAGGGGAGCCCTCCGGGGTACCCCAGGAGGGGAGGGCCAGTCGGGGAACCTGCGCTGGAATGCCTTCTGTAGCCTAGGAGCGTAAACAACCTCCGCCCCCTCCCATTAATCGTCTTGGGGCCCGTATCCCTTCCAACGAATAAGATACTGGAGCCTCCCCTCCTCCTTCTTGAGTCCAGCAGCTTCTCAATTTCGAACTCTTCTTCACCTTGGACAATGACCGGAGGTGATGGAGTAAGGGTCCTATCTGGGAAAGTGTTAGGACGGAAAGGCTTCAGAAGGGATACGTGAAAAGTGGGGTGTATTTGTAACCGAGGAGGTAGGATGAGCCTCATCGTGTTTGGGTTGATGACCTTCTCAATTTGAAAAGGACCCAAAAAATGCTTCCCCAGTTTTTCGTGGACAGCCATACCGAGTCCCCCTCTTGATAGTGGGGATTTGGTCTTCTGCGGCGATCGTAATAGAATTTCTGCCGATCCCTTGCTCGGAGGAAGTTTTCCTTCAGCTCCCCCAGGGTCTTCTGTAAAGTGGTCACATAATCATCCGTTGCCGGCACGTTTGTAGGAATGCCCATCGGAGGTAAAGGACAAGGGTGGAACCCGTAGTTCGAGAAGAATGGAGTGTGGAGAGTGGAAGCACTCTTGGCATTGTTGTAGGAAAATTCCGCGAGAAGAAGCAGATGCTCCCAGTCGTCCTGGAGGAACGACCAATGGCATCGGAGGTATTGCTCAAGGCACTGGTTCACTCTCTCCGTTTGCCCGTTTGTCTGGGGGTGGTATGCACTGGACATCCGATGATCGATCTGGAGCTTTTCGCAGAGCGCTCTCCAGAACTTTGAGATGAATTGGGAGCCCCTGTCCGATACGATTTGAGTAGGAACGCCATGTAACCGGACGATATTGGCTACGAAAGCTTCAGCAGTCTCCTTTGAGGATGGCAACTTCTTCAGAGCCAAAAAATTTGCCATCTTTGTTAGCAGGTCTACAGCAACAAGTATCGTGTTGTGACCCCTTGATGGGGGAAGATCCACTATGAAGTCCAATGAAACCCATTCCCAGGGTCTGGTGGGTATTGGGAGGTTCATTAGCAGGCCGTAAGGGCGTTTTCGGTCATGTTTGCATGTGGCACAAATCTCGCATGTGGCAACATAGTCCTCAATCTCTTTTGCCAGGTTGGGCCACCAGTAGTATCTGCGGACTAGGTCCTTGGTTTTTGAGATGCCAGGGTGGCCCGCCATGGGGGCATCATGGCATAGCTTGATTACTTGTGTTGTCATGGATGGTGGTATGTATAGCTGGCCTTCCTTGTAATAGAATCCTTCATCATCTTTATGGGTTCCTGGAGGTCTGTTTGTCTCGTCAAGAGTTAAGCTGTCCTTGAGCCTTTGTTGTAGACCTACAGTGGCGAGAACAATCTTTTCAGGAGGAATGACCCAAGAGGGGGCATCTTCCCTTTGACAGGGTTCTCTCAACCGTGACCGGTCAAAAAAAAAACTCCAACGTACCTGGGGAGCAGATAGGGTTTTACTGGTCTTCAGGTATTGTAGGTTGCGGTGGTCGGAGTATATAGTGATAGGGTGTTTTGAGCCTTCTAATAGGTGTCTCCAATTTTCCAAGGCGTTCTTAATTGCAAGAAGTTCCTTTTCCCCTATGCGGTAGTTTACTTCGGCCGGGCTTAATGTCCTGGAGTAGAACCCCAGAGGGTGTAGAGGTGTGCTTAGAGTGGCGCGCTGAGAGAGGACGGCTCCTACAGCGGTCTGGGATGCATCCACTTCTAGGACGTAGAGGTTGTTTGGGTCAGGTAGTGTGAGGATAGGTGCGGAAGTGAACCTGTCCTTTAATTGTTGAAACGCTTCCTGGGCTTCTCCATTCCAGATAAACCTCATGTTGATGCTCATAAGTCTGGTAAGCGGTTTGGTAGTTGCAGAATAATTCTTAATGAATGTCCTGTAGAAATTTGCAAACCCCAAAAACCTTTGGAGAGCCTTCCTGGAATGCGGAGTGGGCCAGGTTTGGATACACTCGATCTTTGATTGGTCCATCTGAATCCCCTCAGGTGAGATGATGTATCCCAGAAACGGAAGGGGGGTGGTCTCAAACACACATTTTTCCAACTTTGCATATAACCTATGGGCTCTCCATCTTGCTAACACCCAATGCACGTGTCTTCTATGATCTTGGATGTTATCTGAGTATACCAGTATGTCATCAAGATAGACAATGACGCAAACATCCAGTAGATCCCTGCAAATGTCATTTATAAAGTTTTGGAAAGTAGCGGGTGCATTGCACAGGCCAAACGGCATCACTTGGTACTCGAAGAGTCCATAGCTAGTGCGAAAAGCGGTCTTCCATTCATCTACTTTTCTAATTCGAATCAAGTTGTATGCTCCCCTTAGGTCCAGTTTAGTGTATACAGTGGACGTACGGAGGCGTTCAATGAGTTCATTTATGAGAGGCAGTGGATACCGGTTCTTTATAGTCACCTTATTCAGTGCTCTGTAGTCGATGATTGGACGGAGACTGGAATCTTTATTCCGCACAAAGAACATTCCCGCACCCGCGGGTGAAGTTGAGGCCCTAATGAATCCTTTTCTTAAATTTTCCTCCAAGTACTGCTTGAGGTGATCGAGTTCGGGTTGTGCCAAGGGGTAGATTCTCCCCGTGGGTATTGCGCTACCTGGAAGTAGGTCTATGGGGCAATCGTATGACCTGTGAGGCGGGAGCGTCTCCGCCGTCTTGGAGCTGAACACATCGGAAAACTCAAGATATTGGGGTGGTACCCTGTCGCCACCTACCTGCAAGAGAGGGAAGGTTGGGTAGCAGGTCTCTAGACAATACCTGGAGTCTAGACCTACTCTTCCTTGTTCCCATAGCAGGGTTGGCCGGTGAAGTTTCAGCCACGGTAACCCTAGAATTATGGGAAACAACGGGGATGGTATGATGTCAAAGGAGAGGAATTCGGTGTGGTTCTTTTCACACCTCACCAGTGTTTGACTCTGAACAGGGCATGAGGCCGGAGTGGTGCCATCAATAAAACTCACGGACATCGGGGAATTCTTTTTGATTTTAGGAATTTTATTTCGCTCAATCAGATGCGTATCGATAAAATTCCCACACAATCCCGTGTCCACCATTGCGTCAACGGTAATTCGATTTTGGTCCCACTGCAGAGTAAGAGAGGTGTATAGATAACCTGGTGTTCTGATCTGAGGACATGCTATCTTACAGAGGAAAAATTGCTTACCCTCGGACTTCTTCTTGATGGCCGGGCAGTCCTCTACCCCATGGTCTGGGGAAGAGCAGTACAGGCAGAGATTCAGGTTGCGTCTCCTGAACTTCTCTCGCTCTGTTAAGGGACCCCAGAGAGCACCTATCTCCATCTTTTCTTCCGGGGGTTGTGGATTGGTTTGTCTGATGGTAGGCATATATCCCGATGCCCGCTTATTAATCAACATTTTGAAAAAATCTCTATTCAAATCATAACATAAAGCTATGTTAACAGCCTTGTTGGAATAGATAAATAAGGAGTACTAGAAAGAGCTGTAAGATTTTTCTAAATCAAAATGCTGCTCTAGGTGCCCCCCTACAATTCTGACATCTGTTTGTCTGATTTTAGTCTTACTCATAAAAAGGAGTTGAATCTCATGAGTTTTAGTCACAAAAATGCTAAACTGTTCTTCAAAACTGAACATTGCTGTAAATCAACATTTTTAGGTAAGAAGGAGTGTGAATATGATGAACTAGATGGTTATTTTTGTCTGGTATGTAGGTGTTGTCAGACACTTTATTAGACTGTGTTTTTGAAGATGTGATCTAAAAAGAATGCTATCTTTCCATAGAATGTGTGTTAGTAAACAGTGTATACACCCACCAGCTAACATTTTAAACTGAGAGATCACAGATTACTAGAATGTTGTTAAAAGAGTAAGACACACAGGCATGATCTGCTGGCTACCTATCACTTTCTGTTTCGGTGAATAAGCTGAACTGCATGCATAAAAACATTCAATTTAAATTAATCTTTAATAGCCACAACATATATAAATCTATTTTTTCTGCACTAATTGTCTTTGCAAACCCAGATAGTGCAGAGAGCAAAGCTATGGGCCTGAACCAGCAGATCTTCCCACTACAAGTTGCCTGCCAAAATCTGCAGGGGTGGCAAATACAAGACCAGTCCCTATGCACATGGAAAGAGAACACCTGTGCAGTGGCATCACAAGGGGGTGAGGCCCGCACCCGGGTGACACCATTGCAGGGGTGACACCAAAATGACTTAGTCATTTTGGTGTCACCCTCCTCTGAAAAAACGGGCGCTATGTCATGAACCGAACGCCCGACAGTATCAGGAGAGAGGAGGTGACTGTCCCCTCCTGTCTCTGCCGGTGTCCATCACCAAGATGGCCGCTGGCAGGTATCAGAAGATCGCCGTGCGTGCGTGATGACATCATTATTG
>NW_017306667.1:150399-172158 GCF_000935625.1 Nanorana parkeri
TGTATATATATCTAGATATATATATGCGTGAAATGCGTGAAAACTAGTGGTAGTTAGTCACATTCAACTGGATTTGTTCTGTAACATTGAAGATGCTTTATAACTTATCCAAGCCACTTTTTCAGTTCTGATGAGTGTCAGGAAAAACCCAGTCATTAAAAGTGAAGAAGTGGCTTGTATAAGCTACAAAACTTGTTCAACATTGTAGAACAAATACAGTTGACTGCAACTACTACTAGCTTTACTACGACCCGGATAAATGAGAACCTTCAAAAACACACACAGCAATCAGAATACCATGTTTGCTGCTTTAGTGCTCCTTTAAGAGATGCAGCTAGTGGTATTCCACAGTGAGATTAGTAACAGAATACCATTATTTATCAGAAAATATCTTCCTACGAAATCTTAACTTCCATTCCATTATCTGCAGTTCTAACGGCCTCATGAATAGCTTTATACATAAATTTGGTTAATGGCTCTTTTTGTAAACAAGCTTGTTTTTCACATCTCTTGCTTTAGTAAGAGTTAATATTAGGCTTATATGTTAGATGTTCTGCTCCTAAACTATTGAAGTTTCCATAAACTTATAAGCATATAAACAATATAAGCTATATAAACTATATAAGCATATAAACAACAAATGAATGTGTATCTAAATCCAAAAGCAAAAAAATGGTATATTGCAGTCCATCAATAGGGTGTTTGCATTTCTTTTTTAATGCATATTTTCCCTTTATTTTCACCTGCGCTCAATCATCCAATGTATCTATAAAGGAAGCCATGGTTGGCACCCATTGGCCATTGCCACCCAATGCGGCATCATTGGAAGAGAGGAGAGTAGAGTCCCACTTTAAGCCTAAAAACAGTCATACCCCACTAACCAAATTTTCCATTCCCAATGAAAATGACATGCGGTTCGGAATAGATCACTGTCCCTGAACACAATAGATGCGTCCGGGGACAGTGATCTATTCCAAACCGCATGTAATCATATCACATACAATTACATACAGAATGCCACTTATAGATGTGGCAACTATCACCCATTCATTAACTTGAACAGTTATAATGGCCACAGCTAAAAAGGACAGGAATCCCAAAACGCATAGTGTGTACGAGGCCTAATTGTATTTGCTTTTAGAAAGGGAAAAAATTATATAGATCAGCCACTGTGCAGCAAAAAGAAAAAGTTAAAACATAAGTTAAACAAAGGAAATTCTATTAGGTAGCTTCTAGGTAGCTTCAGTATCCCAAGGGCTCATTCAGATGGGCATACATATAAGTACGGCCTGCACGCCCATAAAAAGACCAGATCCCGGGAGGGACAGGTGCTGTGTGTAATTGCAGACAGACAGTGTGTATCCGAACCCGCACAGATGTGCAGGTTCGGGTGTGCATATGACAGTGTGTAATTGCATGCAGCAGCATTCTCCCATAGGGAAGAACAGTCTGCTGCGTGCAATTACATGCAGCACCTGTCCCTCCCGGGATCAGGTCTTTTCACGGGCATACATCTGAATGAGCCCTTAATGGCAATGCCAGAAAGTAACATCTGGCTACAGAAAATTTTAACCGGGTGTCCATTATATATTTAAATGGAAATAACATCGCTACACCCACAATAAATACATAGATAAAAGCACAGTTTCTTTTTTTTTTTGCATTGTAATATTAATGCACTGTATATCTAAATCCAAAACTGTTTTTCATTTCAGTTGTAATAAGGCTGGTATAGTAATATCCTTGTCAATTTTCTTTTTTTGCCTACTGTGTTCAATTGGAGAGGTTCTTCTATGCTTCCTGTCTTAAAGACACAAAGGGAAGTGAGGGGAATCCCCTACAAGGCTGTTGCTACCAGAGTCAAGATCTCCCCCCTTTCCCAGTTCTGCTGACAACTGTAAAATGTTAGGATTTCCATCAGTTTCAGTCCTCTTAACAATAGCCACCAGGACCGATAATGTGGGTTATTCTCCCCAGCAGGAGCACACAAAATTTGACAGGAGTTTTATCAGCTCCCCCAAATGGAAAAAATACCACTTAGAACAAAGTTGGGCTTTGTTTAATTCTGAAGGAGCAGACATGTAAAAAAGTAATGTGCATCAAATGAATTATGCCAGATGATAATGAAATAATTAGGTTTGATATACAAAAGAGTCCCTTTAGTTATTTAGTAATGTAATATACATATCCATAGCTATGTGAAAATAATTGAAGACAATCTAACATTTATCATTCATTTCTGTTTTGCTATATGATATTACACAACTGATTGCACTTCCTGGATATCCGGTTGCGGTAATTTTTAACTGTATAAAGAGAGTGGTACCCAAAGTATAAAGAGAAATAAAAGCAAATAATATGTAACAAAACATTTAAGTGAGTGTAAGGGTTTTGCGACCTTACCTCTGCCTATCACCACATTTTTATCAATAAAACTAAACTCTAGGCATATTTAAAATACACAAATTAATGCAATGCATGAAGTTAATTCTTGCCTACGGGATGTGGAGCATGCATCATTCCCTGAGCAGCCAGCACCTTCCTCCACTGACTGACACTCTGAAATGTGGACGGGCCTGTGGCCTCCTCTCCCTGCTAGCACTGCATTGTATAGTGTGAGGCCAGAGAGATGCAACTGGTTGCATGATGAGGGAAAGCTTGTGGGAGTAAGAATTAAGTACATCACCTTATTCATCATTCCGAAGGCAATTTCTTTTTTTTCCCCAAGGCTCAACTTTAAAGGCTCAACTTGGACAGGCTATGAATTATTTACACATTATTTTAAGTACAAAAGCACATTTGCTTTAAAGAACAACTCCGGGTTACATTTTCTTTTATGTCCTGAAAGCTTTGTAAATGCTTTGTAAACGTTTGCTGGGAACAAAACTCTTATATAAACAGATGCTTATGCGCTCTATGGAAAACAAATGATTGCTCTGTTGAGAACCTGCACTTGCCCATTTGTCACAAACAATGCTTAAATCAGTCGAATCACCTAAAATTATTGGGACAAAAATCTAGAAAAGTATTAAACAACCAATCAACTTTATCTTCAGATTCAGAGGTCAAAGTTTTAAACAGTCAGAACAACGGACAGTGGATGGCAAATGATTACTCATGATATACTGCATTTAGTACAATACATGTTTGTTTAATAATAAATGCATAAAAGAAATAGGATGTTTTCAACACCAATTTGAAATGAAACCAAAAACTTTAACTAATCATGTCTACCATTAAATTATATTTATTACAGGTACTCATATTGTACTGTCAATGAACACAGCGCTTTTACATACTATTTATTCACATCAGTCCATAGAGCTCACAATCTAAAGCCCCTGTGCATTCATACATGGCGAATTTTTAACAGGAGCCAATTAACCCGCCAGCATGTCTTTTGAGTGTGGAAAAAAAACGAATGGAAACCTACACAAGCATAGAAAGAACATGCAACCTCTATGCAGATGGCCGAACCTGGAACCTCAGAGCTGCAAAGCAGTAGTGCTAACCACTGAGCTACTGTACTGCCCGATACAAAGTATTTTCATCCATTTTCACACATATCAATATTTTTATTAAAGATGGCAAAATTGTTGTACAGGGCATAACTCAAAAACAATGACAATGTATGCAATTGAACAGCAATATACAAAATAGAAAGAAATATACAGATAAGAGGTGTAATGTGCAGTTTGTAAGGTAATGCTGGAACAAGCGCTGGGATCTTCATTATAGGTGCAGGCCATAAAAAGAAAAATAGGCGCTCCATGCCCTATAGAGTCCAGGCACTCACATAGAGGAAACATACACTATATTCCCAAAAGTATTGGGATGCCTGCCTTTACACACAAATTAATTTTAATGGCATCCCAGTCTTATTCTGTAGGGTTCAATATTGAGTTGGCCCACCCTTTGCAGCTATAACAGCCTTAACTCTTCTGGGAAGGCGTCCACAAGGTTTAGTAGTGTGTCTATGGGTGTGTTTGACCATTCTTCCAGAAGCGCATTTGTGAGGTCAGCTACTGACATTGGACAAGAAGGCCTTGCTCACACTCTCCGCTCTAATTCATCCCAAATGTGTTCTAACAGGTTGAGGTTAGGACTCAGTGCAGGCCAGTCAAGTTCCTCCACCCCAAACTCGCTCATCCTTGTCTTTATGGACCTTGCTTTGTGCACTGGTGCGCAGTCATGTTGGAACAGGAAGGGGCCATCCCCTAACTGTTCCCACAAAGGTGGGAGCATTAAATTGTCCAAAATGTCTTTGTATGCTGATGCCTTAAGAGTTCCCTTCACTGGAACTAAGGGGCCAAGCCCAACCCCTGAAAAACAACCCCACACCATAATCCCCCCCTCCACCAAACTTTACACTTGGCACAATGCAGTCAGGCAAGTACCGTTCTCCTGGCAACCGCCAAACCCAGACACGTCCATCGGATTGCCAGACAGAGAAGCGTGATTGGTCACTCCAGAGAACATGTCTACACCACTGCATCCGACACTTTGCATTGCACTTGGTGATGTTAGGCGTGGATGCAGCTGCTCGGCCATGGAAACCCATTCCATGAAGCTCTCTACACACTGTTGTTGTGCCAATCTGAAGGCCACGCAAAGTTTGGAGGTCTGTAGCTATTGACTCTGTAGACAGTTGGCGACTTCTGCGCACTGTGCGCTTCAACATGCGCTGACCCCACTTTGTCATTTTACGTGGCCTACCTCTTCATGGCTGAGTTTCTGTTGTTCCCAGTTGCTTCCACTTTGTTATAATACCACTAACAGTTGACCGTGAAATATTTAGTAGCAAGGACTTATTGCACTGGTGGCAACCTATCATGGTACCACGCTTGAATTCACTGAGCTCCTGAGAGTGACCCATTCTTTCACAAATGTTTGCTGAACCAGTCTGCATGCATAGGTGCTTGCTTTTATACACATGTGGCCATAGAGATAATTGGAACACCTGAATCCAATGATTTAGAGGGGTGTCCCAATATGTTTGGCAATATAGTGTAGATAGAGGAGAGCGGGAGAGTTGAAAGAAAAGAAGAGAAGTAGAAGATGTAGAGAGAAAATTAGAAGAGCAGAAGGAAGAGCAGAAGTTATTTTGTTTTAACTGTTTTATAGCAACAGAAGTGAGAAGATTATGATGCAGTGTAACGTTTTGGTAGAGAGCTCAGATGATGGGCATTTAGAGTTGGCATAGCCAATCCACAAAGTTTATATATTATTATAACATTTCTTCTGATGTGCTCCTCTGTATGGCCACCCCTAGCCATTTCTAGATAAATCCTGCAAAAAAAAAAGTGGGAAAGGGGAAAACATGGTAGGGTTTATTCAATGTACTCTTACTAGACTCTGCCCCATGTCCTTTTTCCCTCATATGATGGGCGGTAAGGTGAAAAACAAAAATAGTTTCTTTTTCAAAAATAATGAAGTGGCAAAAGATTCCAACTTTCACATGCATGACTTTACAGAAACAAACATGGATAAAGAAATGTGTTTTATTCATTAAAAAGACAACATTATTTGAATAGCAATTGCCTTTTAAATTATTCTATTGTATTTGTGCCAGTACACATGCATTGTTCAGCTGTAATGTCATACCACAGCTGCAAAGAACTGTGGAAGCCATTGTGACCTGTCATCATGACATGAGATAAAAAAACAATGACAGTGGTAGAGATGGTGGGGCATTTAGTAAAGTTCAAGCCATATAAGTAGAAGCAGCAATAATGAGCTAAGCAGGACTGGAGCTTTACAAAGGGTTATGAATCATGTGAAGAACAATTCAAGAACGCCCCTCACAGTTTAATATCTAGATATCTATGAAAAATGATGTGTATGAAATATCCACAAAGTTAACTCTTTACATACAATTTAGACACATTCTATGAGATAATTGCATAATTAAAGTCCTTCTTGGACCACATAATGAGCATTGAGGTCCATACTTTCTGCTGGATTGTTTTTAGCACCACACAAGAAGACCACATTGTATGGCACATTTGTCCTTTTCTGTGTTAAATCAATGTGGCATAGGGCAGAAACAGGATACTGTGCTTCCAAAATGTACAAAAAACAATTATAACCACTGGTGTTGATGCAAATCAGTGTTGCTGGGCTTCTAATGGCACACCATGATACAGTACTCTAAGAATTGAAAGGTAGCCTAGAGATTAATAAAAACTTGTGAGCTGCATCATTATTAGATTAACAGACCCATTACTTTAAATTGTTCTTCTCAAGAAATTCCCCCTGTGTGTAGACCAGGCCCAGATTACCCACAGGTCAATTTAGGTAGGATCCTAGGGCCCTATGGGTGTAGGGATGGGGTAGAGGAGGAGCCAACCACTGATGCCTTAAATTTATACAGACACTGTTCTCCAAGCCAGATATGTACTGCTGTGTACACTTTCATTTAAATATATTCCTTGATAGCCAGAGAGAATATAAATCTACTTTTTGTGCACCAAACACTTTCAAAGCCAAACATTACCATAAAAAGTAGCAGTAACATCATCACTATGCTGTATATAACTCATGCAGAGAACAGAGCTTTGGGAGGGACCCAGCAGGCCCCACCCACTACAGGCTGCAGAACACTAAAAGAGGGGGGCAGATACAAGAAGAGAGATTAGAAGTGACTGGTCTTGATTAACTAGCTCTTGCACAAGGTTTCACACTAGATTACTGCACAGGTATGGAAAGAAAAAAAACACAAAGTACACCAAAATTCAAGTAAGAATATGTATGCCACGTATCTTTAGACAATATTTGCTTATCCTGGCATTCAGCTTTAAACTTGCCTCTAAAGAAAAGTTTAGCAGGAAACCACTGAGCTCATACATTTGATTTGAGAGAGAAGGGAGCCAGCAAAAGATTATATAGTCAGAAGACTGAAATTCAATGAGTAACCATATTGTTGCGGTCCAGTTGCTGACAGGAGGTATGCTTTAGCCCTCATTCACACGGCCCTTACAGATCCGTGCTGCGTGAATGGCCGTATCGGGACGCTCACAGGAAGGACAGGTGCTGCGTGTGATTACACACAACAGCCTGACCTTCTCTATGGGAGTACGTGGCCATACGCCGCCCTACGCTCACCCAAACTGCACGTCTATGCGTTTGCGGGTGTCCGTACTCGTACACTCATCGAGTAGCCTGCCGGAGGTTCAGCTTCGCCGATCCAGATGTTAGATCGGCTGAGTCGAACTCCTTCTGCACTTCGGGTCGGCCGAACATGCTGAGCATGTTCAAAGCCACACGAAGCCACCCGATGTATGGCTGATTTCAGCCTATATATGGCTGGAATCAGCCGTACCAGCCTGAAGTGAATAGGGTAACTGAAGGACACAAACTAGCGTCCTCCCGTCACCCTAAGCTCAGTATACCGCTAGCTGCAGCTCGCGGTATACTGAGATGCCGCAGCTGAAGCGGATCCCGACAATTATGTCTGGATCCGCCCAGCTGCGTGAGTGACAGCTGGCTCTGCCTATCTAGAGGCAGAGCCAGCTGTAACCGACCCCTCCCCCGTCCGTTCCGCCAGTACTGGAGGATCGGAGCGGGGAGGGGGGAATCCAGTCCCTCCCCTGCCACGGCAGAGAGCTGTGACAGGATCAAGAGGTGAGCGAACGCCGGTATGTGTTCACTCACTTCCCGATCTACTGAGCCGACCTGTGACAGTCTCATTGTCACAGGTCGGCTAGAACTATGAGGTGAGTGAAAAGCGCTCACCTCATAGTTCTCCTTTAATCGTTTATTGGCCCCATACTGTTTTGGGGGTTTTGAAGTGGAAATGAAGGTGGGCTGTGTAAGTCTTTTCTACCAAAAACTGATCCTATCTGCATGTGCAGCTCAGTACACAGGCTCGACAAGGTCCTGTGCCGAATTAAGGTAACTCCCATGAGCATGGGTGTTACATCATGCCGGCCTGTCCAACCAAAAGGGACAGATGCTAAAGCCGGAAGGAGACCGGGTGAAAATGGAAACACTGGCAATTAGACATGTGCAGGGCAAACAAATTTGTTTCGGATGAAACAAATAAAAATGAAAAACATTTTCATTCGTTTTGTCACTGGAAACAAATTTTAATGCTGTTTTGGATTTGGAGGCAATGAGCATATAAAGGGCATATAAAAAATTTGTTATTTCGGATTCGGACGAACCGCCAAATCAACTGAATTTTGTTGATTTGCAGGTATGTCCAAATCCAAATGCATATGTCTGCTGGCAATGGAGAGGAGAAAGGACAGCGCAGCACTGTAGATGATCACCTACTCGTACAAGGTAAATTGGCAATAGCGTGCTAATATGCTGTGCATATCAGAACAACAAGGCAAACATTTGCAGAGACCTTTTTTTTTTTTATGCACCATCTTACTTCCGCTTTCAGTTTTTAGTATGCGTGCACAAAATGAAAAAAATGGCTCCGGCAGTGAAAGGGTTCAAATGTAACACGTCGTACACCTGGCAGATATGTCCGTTGTAATTTCCTGGGTGGGGGCTGTAGTGATCAGCCAATGGCGCTGCATGCATGCAAAGTAGGAAGTGAGTCACCAGCACACTGTCATCTTCATCATGGAAATACCTATATTGATGTTAAGCAGTCATGAGGGTTGATTTACTAACCTTATAAACACGCCACAAACAAGTATACACCTCTGTAGTGTGTTCCCTCCGAGCATGATCTATTGGTGGAATCTAGACACCTTTGTAGTGTGTACACACCCAGCAGGTGTGTTGTGCAAAGCCCTGCATGAATTGCAAGGTGATGTTGTGTAAATTAGCTCTAGATTGTGTTGCTTGCGTTGATGAATGTAGGAATGTAAATGCATGAGCTAACCATTTTTGTCTAAACTGTGAAGCAGCATTATATATGCATCATGTGCATGATTTTTCCATATATGGCATTAGTGGAAATAAGCTTTTAGAGACTTTTTGGTTGATAAATACGTTTTGCTGTGTAAAAATCACACGCACCTAGTGCGTGCGTGTGTTTAGGTTAGTAAATCACCCCAATGGTATCACCGAAAAAAGCAATGTTTCTAGACCACACAGGGTCCCTTCATCAGGCAATGTCATAACAAGTACAGAAATACAGCAAACATATATTCACCAGTGAGGAACCAGTCAACCAATCACTCAACTCCTCTCCACCCCCTCTGATGCCATTGTCCCACCATCTTTACATGTAAACGCTGTACTTTTGAAGTCTGCATAAAGAACCTTGTTATAGCCTTGTCATAACAGTTAGTCCAGTAGTTCCTATGTTGTATAGTATGGTTTTAGCGTGTCAATGACAGCTTGCTGGGGAAGTTGTGTTGTTAGTTTGCGGAGCTGATGTTTCAAGATTGGCCACCAGGCCGCCATTGCAACATAATGTCAATATGGGGACATATGCAGTAGCAATCCTGAGTGTACACCATCAAAGCACAAAGAGTGCTTTGATAC
The DNA here is from genome assembly GCF_000935625.1 of Nanorana parkeri. Lineage (NCBI taxonomy): Eukaryota > Metazoa > Chordata > Amphibia > Anura > Dicroglossidae > Nanorana > Nanorana parkeri. The sequence goes on from NW_017306667.1 coordinate 159,850, forward strand.
ACTGTACACAGTGCCTGGTGTCATATTTGCTAATGTGTGTAAGCAAGCATATATGGAGTCCAATGGCCTGTAGACATAAAGGTTTTGGTACATGGATTCTAGATATACATCATATCTGTTTCCCCATCTTTTGGCAAGGACACATAGTGACAGAAGGTCCTGCGGGAACATGTTTAAAGTAGACCTGGGATATAAATGCAAGACAAACGCATGTCTGGTAATGCATGTGAAATTGAATAAACATGGATTCTATACATCATATCTGTTTCCTAAACATTTGAATTGATTAAACATGCTAAGCAACATTATACTAATTATACAAATGTCATCATAGTAAATATCAACATGCAAAGGCAATACAATTACAATGTTCACACAGAAATAACAGTTCACTTACAGGGTTATTAACAGAAGGGTGAAGAGTTTGAAGAAGGCAGGAGAAGTGAACAATCTAGCTGATTTGAAAAAATTCTCCAATTGTGTTGTCCTAGATTGTTCACTTCTCCTGCCTTCTCCAAACTCTTCACCCTTTTGTGAATAACTCTGTTAAAGTAGACTTGAGAGAGATGAATAACTGCTGATCATGCATGATCGATAGGTCGCAATGTCAGACCTCATAGACAATGGGGCTTATGACTTCAGTGTATGTCCAGATTGCGGCGGCCGAGCAGTGGCCAAAAGACATGCATGTAAATGCATGTGAACATATCATTAAGATGTGCACCTAAATGCATGTAAATGCATGATTGCGGCAATGCACAAAAAAGTGAATGATCATGGGAACTTGAAGTTAATGGGATTCATAAAAGAGTGTATATGCATGTGAACCCCCATGTTGGCATGATCAGGGTCAGACAGAGCAAAATATACCATCCAAAAGAAAACCACTTTATGCTGTCTTGTGTCATTGCAGAGGGATGAATCCACACACTATACAGATTTTCAGAACTTTCTAATTTGGATGGATTTCTAGTCGCAAAGCTATACCCTTCATATGATATAGTGTGTGGATTCTGCAAGATTTCACCTTGTATAAAGCTGCCCTCCTAATATATAATTCCTTCCTCCTTGCTGCCAAACAGACTATTGAACAGACACCTGTGGCACATTATCCCGTCTTCAGTGCATGAGAACTTTTACCGGGGAATTTTTTTTTTTTAATATGTCATTATCACTTTTCTGTTTTCTCCTGAATGGTATTTTTTGTGCATTGCAGCAATTATGTGTTTGCATGCATTCAGGTGCACATTTTAACCATACGTGTACATGCATTCAAATAGATGATTTTTTTGGCCACTGCTTGGCTTGGCTTGCTGTATACCCTAAAGTCATGAGCCCCATTGTCTATGGGGTCTAACATTGTGACCCACCCATGATGCATGGTGACTGGTTATTCATCTCTTTCAAATGAATTTCAAGCGAATTGTTATTTCCATGTGCATATACATTAAGGGGAATTTATCAAAACTGGAGCAGTCACCCATAGTAACCAGTCAGCTTATATCTTTCATTTTTAAAGGTCAACTGAACAAACTGATAAAATAATCTAATTGCAGGTAGTCGTGAGTAATTGCTCCAGATTCTGTCTGCTCCAGTTTTGATAAATTCCCCCCTTTGTAACTTTATTGCCTTCGCCTATTCATATTTATGGTACTTACATTTGTATGATTAGTTTAACATTGATTATGCTTTTTTATTCAATTTCACATGCATTACCACACATTCATTTGTCTTGCATTTATATCCCAGGTCTACTTTAAATATGTTCCCACTGGACCTTCTGTCACTCTGTCCTTGCCAAATGTTCAGGCAACACATATGATGTATAGAATCCATGTTTATTCAATTCCATATGCGTTTCTGCATTGATGTTATATAGGATTGCTACTGTATATGTTCCCATATTGACGCTATGCTGCAATGGCGGCCGGGAAAGATTAGCACGTTGTACGCATGTTCCAATCTTGAAACAGCAGCTCAGCAAACTAACATAACAACTTCCCCTGTAAGCTCTCATTGGCACACTAGCACCATACATAGGACCTGGGTTAACTATTATGACAAGGCTCTTTATACAGACATTAAAGTACAGCGCTTACATGTAAAGATGACAGGACAATGAGGTCACAATGACATCAGAGGGGGTGGAGCGGAGTTTGGTGATTGGTTAATTGCTTCTTCACTAGTGTATATATGTTTGTTTATTTCTGTACTTGTTATCACACATGCCTGATGAAGGGACCCTACTTGGTATCGAAGTGTTGCTTCTTTCTGTGATACCATGACTGCTTAAAGTGACATTAAAGCCCCCCCCCTCCCCACCCCCCCTCATGCTGCTTTAAGTACTTACCTCAAATGATACCTCTTGATCTGATCTTCTTTCCAGTAGTTTTCTGGAGTCCCTCCAGTGCTGACTGCTGTGTCTTCTATGTCCCATGGTGTCTGTCCGTGTGCACACTGCTCTCTGCGTGCTTTGACTTACACCGTGTCTCTCCTCGTCTCCCGGCCGAAGATCTTTTTTGCGCATGCGCCCGCCCCATGATCCTTCACGGATGCTCGAGAATCTTCACATTTTCAGACGGGAGTGAGCAGCGGAGACACAGGTAAGTATTTATCTATTTGGTAACATTTTTTTTTTTTTTATGTTTTTGCTTATATCTACTGCTTGCTATCAGTAGATATATGCAAAAAAAAAACAAAAGTTTAATTCTACTTTAAAGAAAAAAAACTTTTATGAACCCTTGCTCGTTTTGGTCTAGGTGCTGGATTAAAAAAGATATACTTACATGATCCTCAATCCTGCCTGGCTTCTAGACCAGACCACTCAGCCTCTTCTCCCCAGGGCTCCAGCGGTCTAAATACCTGTGACATCATCACTTTCTGGGCCCAAACACACCACGTCCAGATTACCTCCAGACCAGAGCAGACTGTTTACGGACCCAAGATGCATCCCAATGCATCCCTATGCTATTTCTGGCCTCTGTTCCCACCAGCACAGTCCTTTCCTGACCAGACCAGTAAAATACTGCTTGTCCTATTTTGTCTGGTCTGGAATGCCCTGGAACGCATCAAAAACGCATGAAACGCACTGGAACACACCTGTAAGACCATTTTAAGCTAAAAAAAAAAACAATTTCCAATTACGGCAAAAGCGCAGCAAAATCACAGTACATTCGCGACAAAAACGCAATGCACTATGTTCCAGATCTGGTCTGGGAAATGGGGTGAACCCAGCCTGCTGGGTTCACCCCATTTTCCGGACCAGATCTGGACCAGATCTGGAACATAGTGCATTGCATTTTTGCCGCATTTTGACAGCGATTTTGCAGCGATTGGATTTTTTGGTTCACATTTTGTTTTAGCTTAAAATGGTCTTACAGGTGCGTTCCAGTGCGTTTCATGCGGTTTTGATGCGTTCCAGTGCATTCCTGACAAGACAAAATAGGACAAGCAGTATTTTTCTGGTCTGGTCTGGAACGCACTGCGCTGGTGGGAACAGAGGCCAGAAATAGCATAGGGATACATTGGGATGCATTTTGGCTCTGGAAACAGTCTGGTCTGGTCTGGAGGTAATCTGGATGTGTTTTGAATGGGTCCTAATGAAGTTCCAGTCTCCTGCATTAGACATGAGGACACTGAGAGACAGGTGACCATGTCTTCTGTATTCTGGCCCCTAGAGAAAAGCCAGTTAACCCCACTGCAAGGGTTAACTTTGCTAAATCCTGGCGTTCTTCTTTAATGTTAATAAAGGCATTTTCATGATGAAGATGATGCTTTGCTGGTGACTCACTCTCTAGGGTTAAAATGAAAGTGACACATGATCCTAAGCAAAATCTAAAGTTTGAATTGTGAAAAGAGAAGTGAATTAGGGATAAAGAAGAGAAATAGGAGTGACAAGAACTGCAAAGCCATCCATAAGTGTGGTGGGTCCGCTGTGCTTCTCAGCACCTTTCAGCACCTCAGCAGCGTGTCTTCTGCTTTCAGTGGAGGGAAGGAAGGAAGGATGTGTGTGTGTAGGAGGCGCCGGAGCTTGAACACACGCTTTCAGTCTGATGCAATCCTTTGTCTGCACAGTAGAGTACGCACATCCATTCGCTCCAGCTGCTTCTCCCTTGTCTCCTTCTTCATCCATCCCTCCAGGCCAGCGATCCCAGCTCCCTATCTTTGGATGTACTGCCTTGTCTTCATTGTGGAACTACCTCAACAGCTCCATCACACAGGTAAGACCTTGCTCCTTCCAATCCTTGTATGGCGCCTAGCATGTGCTTGTATTATTAGCTGTCACGAGGGAATGGATTCTATTCTTTCATCAGAACACTTTCCTAAACTGGGAGGATGGATCGGGTACATGGTGTTCTGATGTGGATGTATCCTGGCATGTCAATTATGAGAGCACAGTCTCCTTGGACAGGGTTTTATAATCTGTCCTTCTGGATGGGGCTGGCATGTTCTGAGATGGATGTAAATAGCAGCACGTTTCTATGGCTTGCCCTTATTCAATGGAGAGCTGGCGAAGCTAGTGTTGTTGGGGTGTATTAATTCTGTGCATGAGACTGAATGACCTATTGAATGCTGCCCAAAGGCAGAGGGTTGTGTGAGTCAAGTCATAAGACCGCTCCTGTTTCTGTCACAGCTAAATCTAGGGCTAAAAAGATCCCCACCCTTCCTCTCATTAATGTATGCTTTTATTCTACCTAGATAGATTACATGCTGGATAGTAATTATTCCACAATTGTCACATGTGTTTTTACAAGCCTCATGCATGTGGCTTGCTGCCTTTATAACATGAGAACATTTCACAGCGACCTTTCTTAACCTTTTTGTTCCTAAAGAACCCTTGTAATAATCTTCAGGTCTCAGGAAACCCCTGCTAAAACCAATTTAGAGGGAAAAATTACCCTTACATTGGTGATCAGTAGGAAGAATTCCAGTAGGACAGAATGCCACCCTCAGGGACAGCTAAAGACATAATTGGTGTCATGCAGTTTACTCTGCCAAGCGGTGTTGGCTCTGGAACAGGACAGACACCATCACATAGGAGGTCAACCAGCCTCAGCTCAAAACACCCCTTGTCTGGAGGATGCTACACAGAACCCTGGTTGAGAATGGCTGCTTTAGAGGGAAAGAGCTGTCATGTACCCCCTCAATATTTCCTGTAGAACCAATGGGAAATGTTTTATTGATTGATGTTATAAAACACATGAAAGCGATGACGAAGGCTGGTGATGACTGTACTTTAATATGCTCACATGATTGGGAGGGAGCATCATGGATGGAGGTGGTTGTGACGTCACGACAATCCATCATCTACATATACATGTCTCCATGCATTTTGTCAGCTGATCCCTTCTTCTCACACTCTGTTCTCAATGTACTGCAAGGCAGCAGCTGTGACATTGTATCCTGCATGGTATTAAAGCTTATGTAAAGCAGCAGCAGTGTGTTCTGTGTTGGGTTTATGTTTCCTTACCAAGACAACATTGCTGTAACGTGGGAAATTCCACTGTGATTGGCCACCCGAGCAGTGACGTTTGCAGGAAGCAAGGCTTCCATTCTCCATAAGCCTTTTAGCACATGCAGTATAATCTTAGATTCTGATCTGCATGAAAAGGCAAAGGGAGCACCGACATGGACCACGTGCCTTTTTTGGGTCTTCTCTAGGTATAGTTTTTAGAGAATTATTTATCAATATGGTGTGAATATAAAAGGAAACAGTATACATGACTGAAAAGTAACATCTTTTAAAACATTGCACCTCATGCAATAACTATTAATTGTTGTTGATTATAGTCGTCATTAAAGGAAAACTCCAGGAATTGTAAAAATGAACCCTTGTAGTGGGGCTGCCCTGCACTGCAAGGGTCAACTGCTCATTTTTCTCTAGGGGCCGGCACACAAACAGGTTATGCATAGAGATACATGTTAACCTGCACTAAGCTAATTGTTCTGGACAACTCTTCCACTTTCCATTTTTAAAGAGGAACTCCAAGAATTGTAAAAAATTAACCCTTGCAGTGGGGCTACCCCATGCACTGCAAGGGTTAAATTGTCATTTTGGTTCAGAGACTAAAATAAAGAAGATATACTCACGTGATCCTCATTCCCAACTGGCTGTTAGACCCGTCCCTACAGCCTCTTCTCCCCCTCCGCTCTGCGCTCTAAGAACCGTGACGTCATCACGCCTAATGCAAGTGCATTAGAGGGACATTCCACCGCCGTAGTGGACGGGGAAGAGAGGTGAGTGCTGACCGCTGCAGGACTGAGGATCAGTTGATTTTTTTATTGTTGACAGAGAGGGGAAGGTTTTGTTTTTTTTATTGTCAGTGTCCTTTTGAGAGGATAGTTGTTAGAGATGTCACCAGCACACCATATTGAAGAGAAGAACACGTCTGTTTATTGACGCTTCATGTCAAAACAAATAGCAACGTTTAGGGGACACACATTATCCCTCCCCTTCATCAGGCTTGAAATGGTGTTCATTTCAAGCCCTGATGAAGGGGACCCTGTGTGGCTCCGAAACTTTGCTATTTGTTTTGACATGAAGCTTCAATAAACAGATGCGTTCTTCACTTTAATATGGTGTGCTGGTGACATCTTTACCAAGTTTCAGTATTGGCGGCGCCATCCGCGGTCATTTCGAGCACCCACGCTGACAGGGATACTTGGTAAGGAGTGCAGCAGGATTCTGAAATACATACAGAAATTGATGGGAAATTTAAAATGTTATAGTAAGATGAACAAGATGTAAGGACAAATCTTTAAATTGGGTACCTGTTCCAGAGATAACTAAGAGAATTCCCCTAGCACTAGGAGATTTCCTCTAATTTCCTGGGACAGGAAGTAAAAGGAAAATTCCACAAGTGGTTTATAGACAGCAAAAAATAACCTGGTAGGTGTTTTACCCTCCCTACTCTACACAAAACTACAAATAATATTTTGTCTATACATATGCTTTATTCAAGCTCATTGGTTGGGCATGTAGCACACACCCATATTCCTTTTGTTCCATTCAATTTTCACACATTGTTTTGTTATTATTTGCTCAGATAACTATTTTTGTATCCAGGCTTTCATTACATAACATGTATCATTCCACCATAGCATAAATGAATACTTAACATCAATAGGGGAATTCATAACATCTGAAGCAGTTGTCCATGGTAACCAATCAGCTTCTCTCTTCAGTTTGTTCAGTTAAGCGTTGAAAATGAAAGGGAGAAGCTTATTGGTTGCTAAGGGCAACTGCTCCAGATTTTGTCTGCTCCAGTTTTTACGAATTCCCCTCACTATATCCAGCACTTAAAACAGACCTTCCAAAGCAAACAAAAGGTCTGTTTCTTTGACAGTCCCCTGTACCTCCCCCAACACAAATGGCTATAAAAACGGTGAAGTATTTGTTTGGAAACAAACGGTTCACCCAAAAAAAGAACAAAAAATATTTTCCCTAGGCCCCAGCATCAGACGCTTGCAGGAGGCACAGGTGATGTCAAAGTGCTTTCAGTGAGCTGTGGTGCCAATTAGTTGGGAGATCAAAATCCTGCAAAAATGCACTTTTAGCCCAATGCAGTCCAGCCCAGTGCCTTCTCAGGATTTCTGCCTCCCAGCACTGCAACACATTCAAATTGACTTTCATTGACTAATAAAAACCAAATCACAAATTGATTTGAAATTGACTATAAGTTGACTCAGTTACTTAAAGAAGAACTCCAGGCAAATGTTTTCTTAATCCGGCACTGCAAGGGTTAAGTGCTCGTTTTCGTCTAGGTGCAAAAATAACAGCTATGCTCACCCGATCCTCGGAGACGACCAATTGTTACAGCGCTCCCTCCAGCCTGCCTCCTCCTCCTCTGCAGCGGTGGTATGCCTTCAGCATCCTCATGTCCTATACACAGTGTATACACGTCCTATACACATGACTCAACGATCCTTAGACCACTGGAGCGGAGGGGGGGCGAGGCTGGAAGGAGCAAGAACAACTAAGAACAAGCAAGCTCAGAGCATCAGGAGAGTATAACTTATTTTCCTCCCTAGACCAAAATAAGCACTTGAAGTATAATTAAACCCTCCTTTTTTTGCATATATATGAGGCTAGCAAGCAGTAGATATATGCAAACATTAAAAAAAAAAAACGCTTTAAAAAGGGTTTAAACTTACCTGTGTCTTCCCCACGCGCTCCTGTCTGAAAATCTGAAAAATATCGGGTGGCCGCACAGCATTTTGGGGTGGGCGCATGCGCAGTTCAGATTTTCAGCCTGGAGACGAGGAGAGACACAAGGTAAGTCTATGGACAGCGTGTACCCGCATGCAGACACCGTTGGACAGGAAGTGCCAGCAAGGACAGAGGAGTCAGCAGCGGATCGGAGACCCGCATCAGCGCTGGAGAGAAGGCTGAAACAACAGGAAAGAAGATCAGATTAAGAGACATCATTTAAGGTAAGTGCTTACACTAACATTGGGGGGAGGGAAAAAAACGTATCCTTTAATGTCACTTTAACCCCTGCAGTGCGGGGGTAGCTCCACTGCAAGAGTTAGGAAAAAGTTTGCCTGGAGTTCTTCTTTAACAAAAAGAACTGCCAGCAGGTATAAAGTGCAAGGCAACTGGAGGTGTCAGAGTCTTTTTAACTGATCTCAATTAGGGATGTCCCGATACCACTTTTTCAAGACCAAGTACAAGAACTTGCCCTCAGGTACTTGCCGATACCAATTACCGATACTTTTTCTTAAAGGGGCACGTGAAATTGTTTCTAAAACAATACAGACTAATGATCTTAGGGCAGTTTCTAGGGCTGGGGTAAAGGTAAGTATTTTACTATTTGAGTTACAGCGGGCAGGAAGGGGAAATCAGTAGACATCACCCTTAGCAAAATTGAAGTCCCTTAAGGGCTGGTGCACACCTAGGCGAAACCCCACCGCGCGGCAATCACGCACGATTCTGCGCAGATTGCCTCGCGATCAGGAGTCGCCCAGGTGTGCACCGATTGCGCTGTGGGTGCCACTATTTTCCAATGGCACCCTAGTTGCGCTGGACGAATCGTGCGGTTTCCTGCCGTGGTTCCGCCCGTGCTTCTGAACACGTTCGTGGCTAAAACAGCCGCACATCGTGTATCGCAGAAAAAAGGTACAAGTGTTCAGAAGCATGGGCGGAACCCACAGCGCTATCGGTGCACACCTGGGATCATGCACGATTGCCACGCGGTGGGGTGTCGCCTAGGTGTGCACCAGCCCTCAAGCGGACCTTTACACTCAAAAATCTAATTCTACCAATGCATCCCTCTATGTATGATGATTAATAATCACATAGACATGTCAGGAGTAAAATGCTGTGATTTTGAAATACTTACACTTGCAGAGCATTCACTTCCTGCATAGAAAAATGGGCAAAATGACTTCAGTTTGCCAAAGCAATGCACACTGGGATTGCCTTGTCATCAGCGCAGCATTGGTGGGAAATCTCATCTGTAATCTCAGGAGATCACAGGGAAAGGCATTTTCCTCCCCTGAGAGGATGTGCATGGTCACATGTCCTAGTTACATGTGCCAGAAATCCAGGAAGTAATAGGAGAGCTAGTAATATGCCCTTAGTAAACATGGCCACTGACACACGACTAGGGAAGAAAAGAGAAAGGTATGCAAATAATACAAAGCCTGCAATTATCTAGAAGTGTGTGTTTGCAGATTATCATTACCAAACATTTCTAAGGCCCCATTCACACGTAGCGACATACCTTTTGCAGCGGCCGTGATAGCGCGACTTTCGGGGCGACGTTCCAGCGACGGTAGCGCGACCTTCTCCGTCGGGCTCCATTAGAAAAAAGCAAAATCCGCCGAAAAATGGGTACTGTAGAAGCTACCGCGACGAGCGACGCGAGACATGGAGCTAAGACAGCTCCATTGAATAACATTAGCCGGCGACGTCTCGCGATATCGCGCGATATATCGCTACGTGTGAATGGGGCCTAAAGGTGTGTTTGTTGTTCTTTTAAAGATTTGGGTAAAGGTCCACTTTAAGTAAGCACGCCCTTATATGTGAAATACTGATGTTGCAAACAATGCACAATTTTTTTTTTATCTGTCTTTTGTCAGAGCATGCATGCAATGCTAAAAATAAAAGACCAATGGCAATTCCTTAGTTCATCACAGTAACCTTAACGATTTCGATAACAAGAACATGTACATTGAATGTAAGCCAAATCAATAATACTGCTAAGGAAGTATCCTCTTTCAGCAATTGTATAATCTGTAATCTTAATTGCATTGGTACTGGAATTACTAGGACAAGTTATTTTAATTATTTAAGCAGTACAATCTTATTAGATTCCTGTAGAAATTCTATGTATATACTCAGAGAAGATTACCTATAATGCATGTTTAAAGCTGAACTCCGGGAAAAGCAAATATTGTCTTAATTACAAGAGTATGTGTATTCCAACTTGAGTCTGGGTACTACTCCCTTTCCATGTGCAGGGCGACTGGTGGTGTTGTATCCACCTCCTCCTGTAGTTTTCTGCAGGCAGTTTGTAGTGGGTGGAAAGGCTGGACCCCTCCCAAAGTTACTGTATGTTCTCTGCTCAGACTATATACAGCACAGTGACAGTGATAATGTCAAAATATTTTTTGTGCCTGGAGTTCATCTTTAAAGTATACATAAGTGGCAATGAAACTGCTTTCAAAAAATTGCATGTACATAGACAAACCTATATTTCGACCATCTGGGACAAAACAGGTTCACTATAATCGGGCCCAGATTCCCCACAAGGCCACCGAGGCCCGGCCTCGGGGCGGCAGGGAAAGTAAATCCGGCCCTGACTATAATACTCTCCTGTGCTTCCCTTCCTCTCTGTAGACCAGTGAGGATAGGAAGCCCTGCAGGAGGTCAGGAGACAAGCATGCAGGCCACTCTTGCTGGCCTGAAAATGATATTTTCTAGGCTTTCAAACTGGACCTTTGGCGTCAAAAATTAGACCTGACCTGCGGAAAGCTTGACCTGGGCTAAATCTGATTTTCTTGGTGCAAACAAGAATTGAAGTCAGTGGCTTAGCATTATAGCCAGCATGCAGCATTTTTTGCGTTTGTAGTGGAATGGAACGCAGGCAATGTTTTACCACGTGTCTGATCGCATTGCGGGTGGGGGTGCGCATCTGCGGTGTCATTTACTTCAATGCACCACCACGCCCCCTCCCATTTCAGAACTCAGGGGGGAAATCTTGTGAGCGATTGCGGTGTGTTCAAGCAGCTACCGCTCTGGAACGCACTGCAATTGGTGTGAACAAGCCCTTAAGGTTGGATTAAAACTAAGGGGAAAATTTAGGAGAAACTGATATCACTAAAAGAACGTGTCCTAGATTAATAATACAGAAAACAGCAAATAACCCTAAAGGCATCATAATAAACACAATAGTATAGTGCATAGTTAGCATGTGCTGATGATATGATATGGTAAATGGGAAAACAATTATACGATAATAAAGAAATAAGTGAAAGGGTAAAAAAACTAGTTCAAGTATGAGACAGAGCTGGATTGTAGGTAAATATTAGGAAGACTAAGCAGATGATCATGTAAAAAAAACAAGCAGAAAGACCTAAAGGAAATATGCTTTGAAGGGAATAGATATGAAAGATTATAATCATTCCACAATAAATGGGGACAACAGTGTGTTCGAGACTGCTAGTGCTGGAGAGAGTTGTTTTTTCTTCACTTAGGAAAGTTACATAATCAAGTATTTTGTCATAGAAATGCGAAAATTCAGATTTATATAACTTCTCTCATATCTACTATTACATATGCGGCAGAGACCAAATTGGTAGCGAACCGAATCAAACTGTGATCAGACCACGATCTCGACTAGACGAAGCCAGGACCAGTGTCAGAGCAGGGAAGATGGCTGCGGTTGCGTTCGTCACCCGATGCGGAGTTTGCGAACGGAAGCAAAATTTTGCCAAGCTTCCTGTTCGCAAACCGAATTGTTCGCGAACAGAAGCGTTCGTGAACCGAGGTACCACTGTACATAGTTATAGTATTTGAGGTTGAATAAAGGCACAGGTCCATGAAGTTAATTCAAGTCCATCAAGATGATTTTTGGCCAAGCAATAGTGCTGTTCACATCTGCATTTTCACCCAGTGCAATTTTAAAAACTCTGCAAACCGCATTTGTGCTGCATTTTAACAGAATGCATCAGTCAAAGCGATAGAAAAGTATAGAGTAGAAATGTAAAATTATACAAGATGCACAATGCATGAGTTTTATAATCATTTTAAAAGCCACCTTGAACACCATGTTCTATGTTACACCCATATTTAGGGTACCATTC
>NW_017306667.1:172212-191499 GCF_000935625.1 Nanorana parkeri
TATATTTGGTATGACTGTGTTTCACCATGCCTACACAGCGGCGTCACTTGTAGATCTCAATGATGATGTCAACCCCCTTCCTCCAGCAAAAAACTGAAGGTCGGTACTTCCATATGGACCTGGGCTGGGGAAATTCTCTGCAGGAGCCTGTGCATTGCATCTGCAATACACTGACCTCAGTTGTAATGCTTTGCAGACTCCAATGTAAAAATGAATAAATACACTTTTTTACTTTTATTACATGTATTATTTTTGTTGCAAAAGGTGTAATATGCCTTTAATGCATGAGGTACCCTCCCTCCCAGGAAACCACATGCAATGTAAAGGTGTCAACCACTCCCAAAAAAGCGCTGGGGTCAGACGATAGAAAATGAAAGCAATAAACAAGTGGAGTGTGATAAAACCCATGCAGGGGGCCAGGACATGTTATGGACTATAGTGACATTATGACTTTAGCACAGCTGCAGCGTTTTCAATGTAGCACTGAAACGATTTAATTGGTTTTCTTGAGTTAATCTTAACATTTATACTTTTTTTTCTGTAGCCATTGAAAAATTATCATCTGTACCCTTACTACTATACTCTGGAGCAAAACTATTTGCCAACCACAAACCACACAGATGAAATTACTCACAGGCCTCTCCTACATAGGAAGTGATAAAATTGTATCTGCCTGCATTGAAAATATTGTTCTAGTAGTGTTGCAGATAAAAGCATCTTTCTATATCATTTCTATATAATCTTAAGAGGAACTTTACCCTTATCTTTAAAGTAACAGCAAATACATCTTAGAAAATGCACCTTAGAAATGTTTAGTAATGACAATCTAAAAACACATACTTCTAGATAATTGCAGGTTTTGTATTTCCTTGCTTTTCTTTTCTTCCCCATTCTTCTCACAGATCTTCATTCAATCTTCCTTTACTTACTGGAACTTTGGCACATGTGACTAGGACATGTGGCCATGCACATCATCTCAGGGGAGGAAAAATGCCTTTCCCTGAGATCTCATGTGATTACAAATGAGATTTCCTAGCAATGTTCTGCTGATGTAACCTTCCCAGGATGCAGCACTTGGTCACATTACCTCACTTTTGCCAAAGAGAACCATGAAGTAGAAAACAAGAAATTGTAAGTAAAATAAAAATATGTTTGTTTAACTAATGAATGTAAGATAATTTCATATCAGCATGCAGAGCTGCATGCTGATGTGATTTTTTGCCAAAGGAGGTAAAGGTCCACTTTAATAGTTGTTATAGCATGATTTATAAGTATTTATTAATACACCAATAAGCAGCAGAATGAAACAATGTAGCAATTTATCTCAGATTACCATATAACTTACTAAATGCAAACTGCCAGTTTTGAGCACAACTCTAGCTATTATTTTTTTAATGTATTGTCCAGTAGTGGAAAACATGAAATCAGAATGAATGAATACTCACCGCTTCTACCGTGTTTCCCCGAAAGTAAGACCTACCCCGAAAATAAGACCTAGCGCTATCTTCGGGGATTTCTGTAATATAAGACCTACCCCGAAAATAAGACCTAGTTCGGGGTAGGTCTTATATTACAGAAATCCCTGAAGATAGCATTAGGTCTTACTTTCGGGGTAGCTGCACATAAACTGAATTTTAAATGTAAAGCCCGGCCGCAGCTCCCGCCCATAGTGTCTTTTTTTGTGAAAAAAATAAAATAAGACACTGTCTTATTTTCGGGGAAACACGGTATGGCACTTCTCCCACATAGACTCAATGCTCATTGTACCTTCTGTCCTCCACCCGTCTTCCTATTTGATTGACACCCTGTGTTATTCAACCCATTTACTCTTGAGGCCAACCTGTCAAGGAATACCCATCCTCTCTTAAGGACTGCCAGTTAGCAGCAGTTAGCTACCCCTCAGCTACCCCGTACTGCAAGCGTTAATACAAGTTCTGCCTGGAGTTATCTTTAAGTTATGGCATGTGAACTACGGCTCCCGTCCATAGTTCTGAAGATTCTCGGGCGGCCGCAAAGGATCATAGGGCGGGTGCATGTGCAGTAGAGATCTTCGGCCGGGAGAAGAGGAGAGACATAAGGTAAGTCAATGCAGGCAGCCAGGCAGCGTGCACCCACACAGAATCGGTGGGACCCAGAAGACACAGCAGTCAACGCTGGATCAGAAACCGGCACCGGGAATAGACTTTAATGTCACTTTAAGGGAGGGTTATAACCCTTGCCAGTGTTTTTGCCATCTGTGTCCGATTGGGGAAATTTCCCTTCACTTCCCATCCCATAGCCACAACAGGAAGTGAAAAGACATCCCTCAAAGTGAGGGAAATCCCTGGTTGTCACCAGAGTCACCACCAGAACTAATGCCTTTATTGGAAGATTCCCCCTCCTTTCCTGTTCTGATGACTGCTTAAAAATGTGGGATTTTCTTTCTCTTGGGGATAATGGTCACCAGGACAAATACAATGGGTACATTTCCATAATGACACAGACAGCAAAAAAAACTGACAAGTGTTCCAATCCCTCTCTACTCTATCCAAAACTTGAAAAAAGTGTTGTTTATTGTTACACTTTAAGTACATTTGCAATTACATAGTCCTAAACTGGGTCCCCTAATGCATTTGTCACATAGGAACATGTGCATCATGTTTATTTTTACTAAATCAGATTAAAGCATCCCTGCTACATCGATCAACAGTCTGGTGAGTGGGTTTATGACCTTTGTAAATCAGGGCTTGGACATTTATAGCTACTGTGAGCACATTTCAGTTATTTTAGCTAGTTCTGTGTATAACCCTGAAACAAATGCAATGTTTCCTCTGCATATTCATTCTTAGTAATTAATATTTTTTTTTTAAATGTCCAATCATTTTTATATATTTTTTTAAAAATTATGACAAGTAGAAATGAGTTACTATAGGCAACACCTCTAATTCTTTAATACAATACTAAATGAACATTCCACAAATCTGCACAGTATCTTTATATATGTCAACTAATGAATTTCTTCAGCAAATTGAAATATTAATGTGAACCATGCATCACTCTTTTATTGTATATGATCCCATGTTATTGCTGGATAATTCTGCTACATGACTATGGGACAGCTAGTTTCACAATAGTATTTGCATCATAATTGACCAGTGTTACAATTTTTCATGTGTAAAACTGCCATACACTGTTAAAAATTTGTCAGTGTCTATTTTTTATTATTATATTAATAGAGTATTTGTGAGGATTTTAAACTTTTTTTATCATTTGATTTGTGTATTAGTTGTAGATACAGTTTTTAATATTTTTTATGTACAGTATGTAGAATATTTTTGTGAAGGTTCTCATTTATCCAGGTCATGGTATATCTGGAGAAAAAAATAAGTCAAGGCAACTGGACTTGCTGTATACTTGCTGTAATTCGGAATTGAGAAAGCTGGTCGGATGACCAGTGAAACGTCTTCAAGAAAAATACAGCAAGTTTTATTACAGATATGTAGAATATTGTTTCTGGGTTCTACTTCATTTTCTGTCACCATTGGGGAGACTTTGCTTCACTTGCCGTCTATTTTACAGGTGTCAGAAAGAAAAGGAATAAAAGGAAATCTTCCTAACAGGGACATGAACAGCAATTGTTTATTATGGGGTTTTTTAATTAGAGAAGAGAAGGGTTAGAAATTTTGGCAGGTTTTTATTGTTGCCTTTGTCCACGTGTGGGAGATTTTTCTTCACTTTCTGCCCATTGGTCAAGTGTCAGACAGAACAGAAAGTGAGGGGGTAATTCTCCCCGGAGAGGACACAGACAGTATATAAAACCTCAAGTAGGGACTGGGTGTGCAAAGAGAAAACCACCAAAATCAGAATGTATAAAGGCCAGATTCGACTTTATTGATATTCTTATAGCAGAAAAGCGTTTCAGGGGTTCAAAGTGTCTGGGTATGCGAGGAGAAAATACATTGATTTTTATTAAATAAGAATCTGAATAACAGCAAAGCTGGACTTTATATGCTATTTTATTATTGCTCTTTTATCCCTCTCCTACTTGTACATCCAGCCCCTACTTGAGCTAAGAGCCAACGTTCAGCTACTACTCCTGCGAGACCTGCCTAGGAAGACTAATTCCCTCTACAATGCTTAAATTGGACCTTTAACCCCTTTCACTAAAAATCACAGCAGGATGCAGCTCTGCATGCTGATATAAAATCATACTACATTCATTAGTTAAAAAAACTTGTTTTTAATTTACTTACAAATAGGGTTAATCTACTTCTTGGTCCAGTTCTGGCACAAATGATGTATGTGCCCAAGTGTTGCATCCTGGGAGGGTAACATCAGTAGAGCATTGCTGAGAAATCTCATCTGTAATCTCATGAGATTCCCCCCTACAGTCCATTATGATTGCTGCTGCCAGACTCATCCACCTTACCAATTGATCATTGTCCGCCACCCCCTCTGCCAATTGCTCCACTGGCTCTTACTTCCCCAAATTATAAAATTCAAAATACTAACCATAACCTACAAAGCCATCTACAAATCCGCCCCAACCTACATCACCCACCTCATTTCAAAATATCACCCAAACCGCCCCCTTTGTTCTTCCCAAAACTTCCCACTCTGCAGCTATCTTGTCACCTCCTTGCATGCTCATCTCCAGGATTTTTCCAGAGTGTCTCCCATCCTCTGGAACTCCCTACCCCGATCTGTCTGCCTATCTCCTACTCTGTCCATCTTCGGTGATCCATGAAAACTCATCTCTTCAGGGAGGCCTATTTCACCTCGATGTAACAGTACTTTCAGTTCTTTTATTAAATCATTCCACACAATTATTACCTATTGTATCACTTGCCCCTCCTAATAGATTGTAAGCTCTCACGAGCAGGGCTCTCCTACCTCCTGTTCAGAAATCGTATTGTTAATTGTATTGTCTCCCTCAATTTTGTAAAGCGCTGCGCAAACTGTGGGCGCTATATAAATCTTGTATTATAATAATAATAATAAAATCAGCGAAAGGTATTTTCCTCCCCTGAGATGATGTGCATGGCCACATGTCCCAGTCACATGTCCTAGTCACATGTGCCAGAGTTCCAGGAAGTAAAGGGAGATCTAGTAACCTTCCCTTAGTTAACATGGCCACTGACAGAAGAATGGGAAAGAAAAGAGAAATAAGATATGCAAAGAATACAAAGCCTGCAATTATCTGGACGTATCTGTTTGTAGATTGTCATTACTAAGCATTTCTAAAGGTATATTTGTTGTTATTTTAAAGATATGGATAAAGTTCCTCTTTAAGACCTGACAGAGAATACCTACTAGATTAATATATCCTTCATATAATACCTTATTCAGTTTCTAACCCTTCCCCGCTCTATCCAAAACAAAAAAAAAACAAACAGTTTATGGATTTGGGCTACAAACAATGTATGCATTTCTTGCTCTAATAAATGATTATGTTGTGGTGTATGTTTTATTCATAAACAATATTTATTTTTCTAAAGGATCACTGTTAAGCATACACAGAGCAAAATACATATTAAACAAAAGCTAGCGACTGGAAACAAGCTTTGAAAATGCCTTTCAAAAACGGTTTGGAATTGACAGAATTGCAGAACATGAACACGCCAGAAGATGACAATATCAGCAATGATTCCAATGAGCTCAGTGAGGCAGATGGTAATCGTATCAGCAGGTGGGTAATGTTCCTAGAGCTGGATCACTGAAACTACAGTCATCTTACTAATTATTAACTATATCTGATTACAAAAATCATATTATATCACTGTAGTCAAGAAATATTGTTTGCTATATTTTATATGAGCACATTTATTGGAAATATTTCATTGTGAATATATTTATCCAAATCAGTGCTGAACCAAGAAAGAGAAGCTTGAGTGTACCTGTGCTCAGACTATGGACATTAAAGTATTTACATATTTTTAATAAGCAGTCAAATAGGTTTAAAAGAAGCCAGCCCTCCATAGCTGCTATTGTAATTGATTTTTAAAGCAGATATTCACTCATTGTAAGTCTCACTCTCCCTGCTACACATCTATATGAATTTCTTTTTTTGGAGGGGGGAAGGGGGACATGTACAATGATAAGGATGACAAACCCTTGTGACGTTTTATGGTGACCCTCTTGCTTCAGTACTTTTTGAGGCATTGACCTTGAACCAATATGAATATCAAGAAACTCAGAAATCCTTATTTGCATGTTGAATTTGGGTTAGTCACTCAAAGTTCTGAAGCCAGAAGATCAACATGACAGCCAGCAAATATGAAGACAACAAAGGAGGCAACATAAGTATTTTATTAATTTTGTGTCATAACAGTAAAAAACAATAGACCAAAAAAATGTGTAGCAAAAAGACAAAGGGTACAAAGCTCAACCATACAGTCAGATTTCCCTCTTATATAAACAAGCCCCCAGACTCCCAACCACCACCACCCAATTTCTCTGAACAAACTGTTTTGTGAGCCAAGTCGAAAACCACCATCATTTTCCACTGAACTTGTATACAATCGCACCTAATACTGGTAGTGCAGTTTAACATTTTGGTAAAGCTAGTAATAGGAGTAAGAGAATTGGCAGAAATAAACTCAACACAGGGGGACCATATGTTTTGGAAATTAGTAGGACAGGTCTGACTTAAAAGACATCTGAAGCCAAACCTTTTTACTGCCCGCTAGTCGCTGATTAGTGCAGAGCCATGCTGTAGCTGGGAAAGATTCTAACAACATTGTTGGGATCTCCCCAGCTGCCTAATTGAGAGATGGCTCTGCCTCTCTACAGTCAGAGCCAGCTGTGCCCGCCCCCTCCTCTGTCTGTCCCTCCAGTCATAGCTGGAAAAACGGAGAGGGGTAATCCCTGCAGGGAGTTGTGACTTATAGCGCTCAGCTCTCGGTCTATAGAGCCGGCATGTGACACCTGCAGTTCCGGCTCTAAGTATTGGGAAAAGTACATTTTACTCTCCCAACAGTAAGTGTGTTGTGTGCTATAGAGGCAATTAGAAATTTCCCAACCCTAGGTATTGTGTCAAATACAATAAAGGAAAGGATCCAATGCACAAATCTGAAGCTCCTGTAGAGTAACTAGCAGCAACAACGTGTTACCAAGATTACTTTTACATGGTTTGTTATTCATTGAAAAATAGTTCCCTTGCCCCAGAAAAAAAACTTTAAAATAAATGTAGTGAATAATCTTTTACCCTTCTTTAAATATTTTGTCATTTTTGTGAACCTGAAAACTGCAAACCCCCATTATGATTTACTGATTTTTTTTACGGAGTGATTGAGGGTAGGTTTCAGCACATACATGGGTTTTGTAAGCATACAGAAACTGTCCTAATTTTTGTAAACCATTCATTTTAGTATAACATTGTTAAAAGATTGAGCCACAACTACGTGTAAAACACTTGTTTATTCTATTGAAAACCAATAAACATTTTAAAACAAAAAGATTGAGCCACAGCAGAGGAACTGTACATAGAGCGTATTAGAATGTTATATGGTTAACTTATTAATTCGTTTTTATACCGCAAAGGTCAAAATAGAAATGTAAAACACATCCACTCGAGTACTAAATATAAACACAGACACTGAAGCCTGCACTTTCTGAGAAATACTTGTACTTCATTATGCCTTGCTCTACACTGTGTCTCTGGTCTCTGTGGGGTGGTGGTCATCTTAGTAGAGGAGCAAAGCTTTGCTTCCTAATGTTAGGCTGGCCATATATTATGTGAATTTCGTCCGGAACCGTACAAACTTCACACAGTGGGCACACTTTCGGGCAGCATCCCTCGAAAGAGCTGGTCAGAAAATCTTCGAAAGAAAGACTTGCCAATGAGCTGTCAGCTCTGTCTGGGTATTCTGACAGTGGCCATCGGCCTCTATCAGAATATAAAAGCATCAGCAGGGATTCCTCGATCAACGCTGATATAGTGTTGATGGAGGAATCTGTACTATTTCTTTTGTTCAGCCCAAGGGTTGAATTAAAAAAATAGAACAGTTATCTTGTTCTGTCTTGTGATGTGAAGACTTGTGGGGTAATTCTTATTATCAAGAAACAGCAGGAGAGGTGTGGAAGCACAGATCCACAAGTAGAGCTTTGTCTCAATCAGGCCCTTAGAAGAATACCAAGCAGCACAGTAGTGACTCCAAAGCACACAGGATTGCCTAGGTAAAGTCACATGCATGGTAGACTACTGACATTTTTCAAGAGGAATCAAAGACAAAATGTAGATTTTACAGGACACTTCTTAACCTTTTTAGAGGTTCTCTATAAGACAGCACATCTATCATTTTGATTATAGATCCATTTTAAATGTTTGTTCTGGGTGTCATAAAGTGTAACCTTGAAGAAAAAGCCATAGTGCTATCATGTTTTTCACATTTTACCATTCAAACTACAGGTGAAACTCGAATAATTAGAATATTGTGCAAAAGTAATTGCAGTAAGTGCTGCAAAAGGGGCCCAAACCAAGTACTGAGTACATATGCATGCTTGTACTTTTCAGAGGTCGATATTGTTCTATGTACAATCCTTGTTTTATTGATTGCATGTAATAATCTACTTTTTTGATGTTGTGGATTTGGGGTTATTGGGGTTTTCATGAGCTGTAAGCCATAATCATCACAATTATGACAAATCACGGCTTGAATTATCTTGCTTTGCATGTAATGAGTCTATCTCACATATTAGTTTCACCTTTTAAGTTGCATTAGTGAAATAAATGAACCTTGCACGATATTCTAATTTTTCGAGTTTCACCTGTAAATACAGACTATGTTAACCAAATACAGATCTTGTTACTAATAGCCACAATTTATAAATATAAACCATTACAAAGAGCCAGCTGATTTTAGATCTGCAAATTATGTCTGTTGGAACAATAAGACAGAATCCGACATCTCAGGCCAAACAGTCCAAAGTACTTCAGTGATGTATATGGGATATTTTGCCTCACTTTGTTCCCCTCCTTGTTACCAGCATGCGAGGTTGCATAGCAATCTAAAATGAAACCAAAATTCAGTGGCTTTTTTTTTGTTGTGCCTGCATATCTGACCACCGTCTGATAGCCACCTCCATCTTTAAATTTATATAATCAAGTAAGATGTATAACATAATGTTTTCACCCCTGCTCGGATAATCTTTAAGATAACCCCACATCATTAGATAAAATTAACTTTTTAGAGAACTACAAACGAGCAACCCAGTTCATGGTCTTGTAATTCACTTGACAACTGACGGTTGCATTTTGCTCATGCAAAAAAGCTATTGACTCACTTATGTTGATTCAGGACATTTAAAAAATAGTCAACCTTCAAACTTTTTATTCAGAGCAGGAAAGTGATAATATTTTGTCTTAAATAATAATGCAATTTAGCAATGTGCATATGCACTCTATTCATACGAAGTATACAGTTTGAGGCTAGGTCAACTTGTTGGCCTTGTACTGCTATTTTTATATTATGATGTAGTCTTTTGTATGGATTTGTTCACTTTCGCATACAGTATTTTGTAGGTGCCTGATGTATCATATCTGTCGTTTGCCTATGTTATAACATAAAAAAGCCCTCTACTTATGTAAAAATGCATATTTTTACCTCTTTGCAGTAAATTTATTGCTGACCGCGAAAGTAGACGAAGTCTTACAAACAGCCACCTTGAAAAAAAGAAATCATGTGATGATTATGTAAGTGTACATTTTGCTATTCATCCTTTGCATACTATTTAGTATCTGTTAGTGGTGTACCATTATAACTATTAATTGCCTTTTGTATAACACACAGACATGCACATTAGAACTACACAGGCTAATGGAAAAAATTGTTTTATATAGGCATGGACACATACAAAGCTATTCAGTGTTACTGTTCTGCTTATAATAAATTCAGTCTGAGGATGTGACTGTGATCTGGCTGCAACATGTGTCATCCCATTGATTGCTAAGGTTTATTCTGGCTTGCTAGGTGGGTGTCCCTTCCTCCCTCATTGCTGATTTGTCATGTGGAAAAAGTACGTACACCCCAGTTTACACCCCAACATTTACCACCACTTTCAATCCATGAAATTAGAATCAGGTGTTCCAAATTAGATATAAGCATTCAGCTCTAAAACTAAAAAGGCAAATCACTTGTGGCAGTGCGTGGCAATGCCATGGTGTCATTTGGCAATATAGTCACCCAGGACTCTCAGCCTAAGCAGTTCCAGAAACCCAAGCCAAATCTGGAAAACCTAAGAAGAACTGCAAAGCCAGCTCTTTCCCAGTAATCGTTTGTGCTTTCTGGTACTGCTCAGCCCAGCACCCTGTCCCCGTGCCAATGGGAACAAGGGCTTCTTCCCCACAAGCCCTGACCCGTTGGTTGTGGGGGTCTTCAGGCAGGGGGACTTATTTGCATTGGGGTACCCTTTAATTAAGGGGCACCCAGATGTAGCCTCCCCCCTACTCATTCACTAAAGGGTTAACTAAAAAGTAAATAAACAGACCACACTTTAAGAAAAAAATATTTAATTGAAAAAAAAAGCAAAACAAAATGTCACGTACCTAGTAAGAGACCGGAAGGTGAGGAGGCTTCTCTTGCGACTCTTATCCTTCCACCCCTGGAGGTGGGAACAGGGAGCCGATGGACAGCGAGGAGCACGAGTGCCACTGATAGGAACCGACACTGCAATGTCCAAACAAACCGGGTCAGGCACGTCACAGGATTCCAACAGGTACAATTCCTTTAATTGTCGAGGTAATCCAAGGGTCAATCATGATGTCCAGTGTTGTCCACAATGACGCCGACTCGTTGAAATGGAAAAAAAAACCTGCCGACACGTCCGCACCCAACAAACTGCCTCCACAGACTGAACAATCTGACATATGCCGGCAAAATGTCAACAGATAGGCCACCTATCTATTGACATTTTGCCAGCATATGTCAAATCGCTATTGCAAGTGCAGGAAAAATGAAAACAAATGGGTGGAGTTTACCGACACGTCACGACCGTCACCGCCCATTTGTTGTCATTCAATGACAGCCAACTGTCCTCAGGTCATTTGAGGTGAACGTGTTCTGCATGTTCGGCTGAACTGAAGGGAGCTGAAGGCAGCCGATGCATGACTGATTCCAGCCAATGTACGGCTGAAATCAGCCATACAAGGCTGAAGTCAATAGCTGAACGGCATTCGGCTCACTTCACTTCGGCTCGGTTATACAATAGGCTGCCTTCGGCAGCCCAGTGAATAACTCCCTCAATATTTAATGTAAATGTAATACGCATATTTCGGCATTTTAATTACATTTTAAAACATCAATAGCATATTTTAAATGGAACCCTAATTAAAATTCACAATGCCATTTTCTATCTGCATGCATGGAAATGTAGCAATGCACCTGGAGGAGTTAACAACTAATGCAACTAACTAGAGAATTTTTCTAAAAATACATAGGCAAATTATTGACTTTTTTTTAAACCTGTATTGTCGTTGGCCACACACAAGTATAAAAACGTCAGCATAAAACAAGTTACCAGATATATAATAAAACAGTTCAGCCTACTATGGTGCTTAATATAGGAGGTATTTATGGATATATATACCTGAAGGCTTAACTTAAGGGAGTAAATTCCTATATGTCAAAAAATTTGACTTTAATTGCACAAAAGTACTTTAGAAAATCTATAGTGATATTGCTGTCACCTACATTTATTATACAAATAACTTAATGGCAATAGATTGTTGTTGTCATCAAAGATGTCAAATCATCCAAAACATGATGTTGGACCATTAGATGCATTTGTCTGTTTTATGAATGGGTAAGGGTTTCCAATAGATTCCTTTACTAGTTCGGTGGGGTCAGATAGTTTCCTAACCTCTCAGCCTTCTTACTACGGAGAAGCCAGTTTGTATGGCAGGTGTGTCAGACATTTACATCTTCATTCAAACAGTCCCTGCAGATAAAGGTGATATATTAGAACAGGGGTGCCCACAAGGTCGATCGCGATCTACCAGTCGATATAGCATAGCGATCACTGGTAGATCGTCATGTCCTCTCCTCCCGCCGCTTCTCTGGATACCCGCTGGGGAGATCCGAGAAGAAGTGAAGGAACCGGCGGCGGGGGAGGGCGGAGGACGGAGCCGCTGTCACAGAACTAATGCAGAGCGGTGAGGAGAGAGAGAGAGAAACGCTCGGCCAGGATCTGACAGCCGGCGCCTCTCTCTCCCCTCACTGCTCGTCCGTTCTGTCACAGCGGCTCCGACACCCCCTGCGGCTGAAGTGCTCTTTCACTTCTCGTCGGATCCCCCGCTGCCTCTGCATGGGAGAGCAGGGGAGAAGCTGAGGCCATTTGTGCGTGGACGAGCGGCAGAGGATCAGTACATGTCACTAGTATGTACCAATCCTCTGTGCAGGACAAACACTGGAGGTATCGTCTGATCACTCCAGTGTTTGTAAATAACTAGGGACACATAGTACTTTGTGTCCCCAGTTATAAATGAATAAACAAAAACACATAAAACTGACATGGCATATTTATTCTCTTAATCTAAATGAAGGAAAGTGCAGATAACTGGAACACCTGATTATAATTTAATGGATTTGAAGTAGTGGTAAATGTTGGGATGTTGCCATGTTGTCATGTGGAAAAAGTAAGTACATCCCTACATATACCACCACTGCTACTGAAGGAATTTGTATATGGAGAAGTGGTCAAAAATGTTACTGACTGACTTAGAGACTGGTGGTGACTTATGCAAAACACCTACAAGAAGTAATTTCTGCCAATGAGGCAATACCAATTTCTGAGGCCAATGATGTATTTACTTTTTCCACAGTACACCATTACATTTGTTCATATTTTTACTGAATAAATTATTGAAAAGGAACAATTTCCTTGTGTGTTTATTCAAGAATATCACCTATATCTGTGTTCACTGTTTAGATCTAAAAAAGTAAGAATATCCCATTGAAATTGTTGACTTTTTCAACATATCTGAACAGGCATGTTAAAAAAGTCAACAATTTAAATGGGATGTTCTTACTTTTTTTACATGACTGTATCTGTTGTTCATGATACCGGTCGCTCTGGGTCAGATCTGAGTTTATCTCTACTTACCATTGAAACATATATATCCCTCCTCATGTATCACTTCCCCCTCCCTTTTAGATTGTAAGCCCTCAGGGGCAGGGCCCTCCTTACCATCTTGTCTTGAATTGTATTGCGATTGTAATGTCTGCCCTATATTGTAAAGCGCTGCGCAAACTGTTGGCGCTATATAAATCCTGTATAATAATAATAATGATATTTTATTTTTAATATTTCAATTTGCAAACAGGCATGTATATTCATTAATTGCAAATATTTAATATCCACAGAGTCCTGGGACTACATCTATTGGAATGTCTGTGTTTAACTTGAGTAATGCTATCATGGGCAGCGGAATCCTCGGTTTGGCCTTTGCTTTGGCAAATACAGGAATAGTGCTATTTGTGTAAGTAATGGCCTTTATTAACATCTGAAAACTGAATTGACATAATATGCATTATGTTTTAGTAGCAGCCTGTATGTTTATTCATAATATGAGTATTAAGATCTTGTATGTAGTGTTTGGTTAAGCCATTATGAAGTTTCTAAAGTATCAAGCCAGTATACAATAATTTATAAATCATACTATCTGACATGATTCTGTCATTTTTCTAGTCACTTGCAATCTGCCTTTGAACTTTCTAGAAAATGTGACTACTCCAGAAAGAGTCAGTTTTCTATCATGGCCCCTTCCCTCCTTGCATGTCATAGCCTTCTCCTCCTCTGAAAGTGTCTTATTGCACAGTGTGCTGGCCAAGCTCCTCCGCCCCTCCCGGAATATCCATTTATGTAACTGGTGGAGGAGAAGTCAAGGGGCATACTTTAATACTATGACTGCTGGGGCTCTTGATATCACATCCAAGATGGTGGTGCCCAGCAGCAGTCTCTGGCCTTTTGAATGCCTACAGGTGGCTCTTATGTGTAAATAACATGCACAAAATACATTAAAAGTACGTATGGTATCCTGTCTGATGAATTTTGTTGAAATCAATGGTCTGGTAACAGGGTCTGTTAAAACTGCAGCCTGTATAGATTAATCACAAATCATCTTACATAGTTACAACTGATTAAGTGCTTTATAACACGTAGCATTTAGTTATTGTTCTTTGTATTGCCTTACTAAATAAAATCAATTATCTGTGTATATAAACAGTATCATGGGATGATTCAAAATTAATGCTAAGGCTACTGTTTACTGCTCTTCTAAGACAATGAATTAACTCTTAAATGCTCCTGTAGAAAAGAGAAATGAAAGGATAACTGTACTCAGAAAATATATTAACGATATTACTGTATTTAGGGGGATCCAATCAGCTTTGCAAAGCCAGTGTAAACATTGCTTGGTTCAGATTCATTATGTCTACAGTTTCCACCGATCTGAACTATGTATTGTTCAGTGAGCATGCCAGAGACCTGGAATAACAACAAGGATCCATCTAGAGGTGCATTCTGCTGTCACCAATAGCTGTCTGGTATCACATGAAATTCTGGGCTAGGCAGGACCTGGCCACACTCAATGCATGTATAGGCTGCTTTTAGCAGTGACTACATTGCAGTTATAAAAAAAACATCATTTGATGCTCCTAGCACTGAAGCTATTGAATTAAATAGGTTTCTACTCTCTACACTTTACAGTTGATGAGGGCAGACTGCAGACAGAAACAAGGTAAACAAAGTGTTGTTTACACTGGCCTGAGCTTGTGATGACACCCCTTAAAGCACATAGAAAAAGAAGCACAGGTAATGGGTTGTATTTTCAAAGTTGCTTGGCATCCCTAAAATTGTATTTTTAAAGCTAAGTTATCCTGTAATTTATTTTTGCTTATATGCTCTTAGTTCCCTAAGTTCTCCTATTTATTAAGAACAGGCATTAGACTTCCCTGTTTAATCCTTGGGATTCATATTTTTTAATTTTCAGACACCAAAAGAACAAAATATACTTTATAGCTCAGCCATTCCTAATGAGCCATCCTCTGGCTCTTTTTTTCATGTGCCACAGGATTTCTTTGCTTGAATAGATAAGAAGATATTAGTTAGGGTAAAGGTTTGCTCTGCACTTTGATTTGGAGATTTTAAGTCAGTTGTTATATATATATTTTTTATTGATATGTAAATAGTAAACTGCCATGTCCATTTCAAGTCACTGTCAAGTAACTCTACAGGCATACTTTAACATTTAATGAAGAGCCTTCAATTTATGCTTACAAACAAGATACAGTAAGTAGAACAGTAAATATGACTTGCTTGCCAATCTAATTAATCTACGGGGAGTTACAAGCTTGGGACACTGCTCCCTCTCATAATTAATTTATAGTGTGCTGCAGTATCTGACAGATGTAGTGCAATGTACGTTAAGAAACTGTGAATGTACTGTAACTAAAATTCTGAACTGCCACAACTCACAATACGCACATCTTAAAGGAGAACTATGAGATGAGTGATTTCCACTCACCTCATAGTTCTAGCCGACCTGTGACAATGAGATTGTCACAGGTCGGCTCAGTAGATCGGGAGGTGAGCGAACAGATAACGGCGTTCGCTCACCTCTCGATCCTGTCACGGCTCTCTGCCGTGACAGGGGAGGGGCTAGATTCCCCCCTCCCCGCTCCGATCCGCCAGCGCTGACTGGCGGAACGGACAGGGGAGGGGGCGGGTACAGCTGGCTCTGCCTCTAGATAGGCAGAGCCAGCTGTCACTCACGCAGCTGGGCGGATCTCGACATCGTTGTCGGGATCCGCTGCGGCGTCTCAGTATACCACGAGCTTAGGGTAACGGGAGGACGCTAGTTTGTGTCCTCCCGTTACCCTAAGGAGAACTATGGGGAAAAGCCCTGACCCCATAGTTCTCCTTTTAAGGGTTGCAAAATATCCAATCAACAGTTAACCTTTGAACCGGTAGTCATAATAATCTTCTAAATTAGTGCTAGATGGTAATGATACTATGTTTACATACTGCACAGCAGTTAACAGCCACGATACTATGTAAATATATATTTTACCCTTTACCATGATTATAAAGTCATTTACAGTAGTTTAATTTTATTTGTAATTTTCCTTTTTTGTCATTTTTATAAAAATTTTAACAAAGTAATACTAAGCCATGAGTTAAAGTACAACTAAAGGCTCCTGTATGACAATTTAAACAAGCAACACGTACTAAATCAAGTTCCTATGTGATGCTCAAGCCTTATAAATTCATCTCCCAGACGCTGCAGTTAAAGAGTTTCAGCAACAGAAGCAGTGCGGCCAATCCAGAAAGCAGTGAGTTGGTCTGGGTGTGGCCTGGTGCTGACTCACAAGTTACAGGGTTGTGAATCAGCAATGAGAATCTGGTAGCCACAGCCCCTGCAACATTTCTTCACCCTACTGCAGTACAAGCAGGCACAGTTTACATGAAAGTGGCAACTCTGCTTCGAGTTCAGGAGCAGTGCAGCATTGTTGCCACACCATCACAGAAAGCTGCTCTAAGTAAACTTCAATGGCAGGCTCAACAGGTATTTTGGGAGCTTTGTAGAGGGGCTTAGAGGAAACTACAGGTGCAAATGCACCTATATTTTAGTACTGCCGCACATATTTTTTTTATTGGAGGCCATAATTCTACTTTTTCTGGTTTAAATTGGTGGTTAATAAAATCATATTTTGCTGAAATGTTTTGTTAGGTACAGGGAATCAAAACAAGGAAATCTAGAGGGCAGATATTTAAAAAAAAAATACCTTAGCTTGTAACTATTCACCATATAAAGGGTCAATAGTGGGGGTCATAAATCCAGAAAATATGCAGTTATCACTGCATTTGGCATTTTCCAGGTTCCAGGCTAGTCACAGTACTTACCCTGCTTTTTCAATAGCAGGCGCTATTAGTTTTGGCACCTGGATGTTATCTCAACACCGAGTCCTCCTCTTCTCCCAGAACATTCTTGGGACAGGACATATTGGAATAGGATACAAGATGTTTAGGTGACAGTATTTGACCACATGCATATCGATACCCTCCAGTGCAGTACAACTATATGGTAGGGCAGCATGCTAAAACCTAAAGCAGAATTCCAGGCAAATGGCATAATCTCACAATCTCTTTTATATAACCCACTTGTATATTCCAATTTACCCTTATAACTACAAACATTCTCTATGTGCAGAGTAATCCCCCCACCCCAAACCAAAACTATAGTTATGGTACTCACCAATCTGATGGGTGAATGTAGGGGAAAACTGCATATAGATAATAGCGACATAGGATATCCTTTCTTCTGGAGGGTGGCTACTTTTGTTCCTCATGGTCCCTGTGTGTGTTGTAAAGTAGCCACCGCTCCATGGTCACTCCTGTGCTGGACTACAATCTCACATTTAATTTACTAATTTGTATTGAAATTATAGTGCATCATATATTACTAGTTACTGAAGGGAAACAATACTGTTGTAAGACAGCACTGTCTTGGACAGTGGGTATCAGGGCTGCTATCTGTCAGGAAACTGTGACCTTATCATCTTTTAATGTAAAAAGTTAAGCAATTAAGTTAAAATGTGTTCTCTATTCTTCCTGTTTTTCTTGTTAATCTTGTATTCTATTACAAACCTCCATGTGCTTTGTCCTCACAGCCTTGATGTGTACTGTAGAGACACAGACGGCAAAAAAGATTTAGCTTCAGCTTTGTGTTTTAGAGGAAAATCCAGATTATAGTGTTGACCTAAAAGGATATATGATGATTGGTTTGTAGGGTGTAATTTGCTGGTCACTAAAATGTCATGTTGGGACAGGGTTGTTTTACCAGGGGTTAAAGAAAGCATACAGTATGTCCCAGACTGATCAGGACAGGGGCCACCAAGAGCCTTACAAGTAACCAAGTTTGGTTTGTTATTGCTATGAACAAGCTCTTTTGTCTGCCTTTTCATGTTTCAGGAAGCCAAGGCTGTGCTGGGCTGGACATTATTCACTGTAATTCAGCTTGTAATGTAAAACCCAGCTGGTGATTTGGTAGAGGGTAGTCAGTTACCCCATTGGGTGGATATTCAGTTTGCCTGGCATTTCAGTGAGCTGGTAAAAAGCAGCCCAAGGGACTAGTTACCAGTTCACTAATGCAGAGTAGCAATTGGACTTTTATAGCCGAAGTTCCACTTTACGGCATAATTGCTCTGCCTGGTTGTGCATCTGCCTACAGCGTCCATGGCCACCATGTAAATGATTGTTCATGCATGCTCACTGCGGTGGTTATAGGTCTATGAAAAAAATGTTGCACTGTACTTCTGTAAGAGGATTTTCAGTGCAAACATCATTTTATTGGGCATGTGCTTTCTGCATATCCTTTTTCTATTTTAAGAGATCTTACTTCACTGTTACTATGCATTATTATTATTATACAGGATTTATATAGCGCCAATAGTTTGCACAGCGCTTTACAATATAAGGAAGACATTACAGTCACAATACAATTCAAGACAAGATGGTAAGGAGGGCCCTGCCCGTGAGGGCTTACAATCAAAAAGGGAAGGGCAAGTATCACAGAGGTCTTTATTTACGGCCTACTCAACACCCAAAGGTGGGCAAAAATCTAGAGAGCAGTGGCAGCACATATGTACTGTGAACATTTACTTCATTGGCAAAGCACATCTGCAGCCAGGTAGAGTTGTATTGCTGTACTATGTTACTGTTTACAGTCAGAACGCCTAAAGCTTGGTGCGCGGAACCGGGAGTGGAAACAAGTCAGGGCTGTTCCAGAGTGGATCTCCTGTGTGAAGTGGCAGAAGGCTTATGTCAAGACTTAATTTGTAGAAATGTCTTGTCTTCACCAGAGCCACTGATGGTGTGGACAGAATTGACTGCAAACAAGTGTGGAAATCTAAATTGCATAGCTAATTAGGGCAGTCTATGGTCATTCAGAAGGTCAGAGCAGGCAGTAGACAGCAAGCTAAAGTCCAATCTGAATCAAAATCAAGGTCATCCATAGTAAGTATAGGTCCAAGTGCAAAGCCATGTTTAGTTGCCCTCAGAAAAGGGCCCATTGTTGTAGTGTGTCGGCTGTCCATGCATTGTAATGCATGAAACAAAACCTACACAATTTTTTCTAATGCAGCCCACTACAATGAGTTTTTACATCTGTGATTTCTAATACAGGTATGTTTTGGTGTGCTGCATATGTTATTAGTGTGCCATTCACAATGAAATGCTGGGCACTGCAATTAATAAATGGGAATGTAGCCAATGGTGCACAAAGGCCTCTATTTTAAAAAATACAAAGTA
>NW_017306667.1:192048-206864 GCF_000935625.1 Nanorana parkeri
ATATATATATATAGTAACAAGGACACTCCACTGTAGACCGGAGGTGCAAGTAAAAAGGTAAAATGCAGTTTATTTAGGGCAAACACAAATATATAATTCCTTCCACAGGGTAGACCTCCCCTGTGCACAAGACGGTTTCTAGCCGCAACATAAATTACAGTCTTTTAGCTTCGCTCGGTAGCTTTCCACAGCTTAAAGACACTCACGCTGCTCACCCCTCATGAGCCCTCACTCTGCTCTCTTAGCAGTCTGTACCACAGGTCCTAGGGTCACCGACCTTCCTGACCTCTCCCTTCGTGGGCACTCACTCTGCTCTTTCAGCAGTGCGTCCAACTGGTCCCTTGGGTCACTGACCTTCCTGACCTCTCCCAGCCACCCCTGGCTGTTCCTTGTGCGTCCAGCACGCACCCGAGTTTGTCTGTGTCCATGTGCTCCCTGCACAGACACAACTCCAACACTCCTCTGAGCACTGGGCTGGCTTCCTAATGAGGCTGCTCTCAGCCACCTGATCAGCCCAAGCTGGTCATTGGCAACACCTGAAATAAAACACAGTATTATTATTAGCACATAAAAAAATGATCTTGGTTTTTGTCACACGGGTACAAAATTCTCACAGAGACATTACTAAAATTGCTTACAAAATACAAAGTATGCACTGTTCAAAAAGATAGAGGTAGAGACAGATATTGGGTTTAGGTAGCAGGACAGCAGTCTGTACAAGAGAAGTGTCAGGGTGAAAATAAGGGTGACTAAGCAGCTATACAATGTCATAGTGTATCAATCTTCAATGCTGTACATAATAAGGGCCAAATGTCTGCATAGCGAACACAAGCCACAGTTTAGGACAGTAGGACGTCATAGGTCGGCAAACAGCCACACACAGATGTGGTTAACTATTAGTAGCACATTCATGTGTATAATAATTCCAGATTGCTGCACTGTCTGCCAATGCACACTGGCTAGGACTTCATTGTGGCTGTCCCAACACTATTTGTGCACTTTTGTTGGCTGGATAGTGCAATGTGTGGTTTCACTTTGTGCACTTTGGTTCTGTAAACCCAGAAGTGCACTGTAAGCAGTACAATGCAGTAATTTTCTCTACTCTTCTAGCTGTCAGCAAAATGTACTGATAGAGTGGGCAAACTGTATCTTCAGCTTCTCTGTCCCCATGTTCTGTGTGCCTTGTGTGGTTTTAAAGGAGGACCATTGGGAGAGTAAAAAATATTCTTCAGGCAGAGTATGAGGATGCATTCACACCCAAGTTGGAAGGAAAGCGCAAGTCAGCAGAGTGTCTGTTGACTTGCAATTGTACCTTCCGATTTCCTTCCGATCCGTTGCTAACGGAAGGTCATCGAAAAAACGAATGGGTGTTAATGGAGCTAGTTCACACCGGATTCGTTGTGTTATGTTGCAATGAAAAAACTTAGTGCATGTTCTACTTTTTTTTCAGCACAACATAATGCAACGTAACAGAACGGTGTGAACTAGCCCCATTCACACCCATAGCTCGAGAACTGAGCGATCACAAACCTCTGATTTGTCACGGCTTTTCCCTGCAGAGCGGTGACTGTCAGTCACTGCTCCCAGCAGGGACTCCCCCCTTCTCTCTCTCTCTCTGTTTGTTCAGTGCTTATTGGAGGGACAGATGGGGAGGGGCAGGCACAGCTGGCTCTGGCTTTAGAGAAGAAGAGCCAGCTGTCACTCCGGCAGCGGGGTGGATCCCGACAATATTGTTGGGATCTTTCCCGGCTGCAGCACTGCTCTGTGCTGTCATTATATAGTAGGCAGTAGACTGCTATGTGCTGACTTTGAGTCATAAGAGTACATTTATCCAAAAGAGAACTATAGCCAAATAAAAGGTTTCAGCTGTAGTTCTCTTTTAACATTCTTGTTAGAATGATACTAGGGCTAGCCAGTCGCCTGTAGGTGTGGAATGGTGACACAAGACAGCTGGCTATGGAGCCAACTAGTATAAATGTGATCAGAGGCATATTCAAGAGGGTTACGTGTATTATTTATTTATGTGTACAATGGGCTAATTCCATATATGTTTACATATGTTTTTTTAATGTGTGGTATTTTTTTTAAATGAATTGATTAAGAATTTGCGGGGTAGATGACTGCTATTAGAAATAGGAGTTTGTGAGATGCAATGCTGCAACCAATGATATTTTTTCATTTCTCAATGTGTTCTCTGTAAACATTTCAAGACTATTAGTGTACATTTCCCAGCTACAGGTCTTTGACACTGTGTATCAGAATGCTTCCTCTCATAGTACACTGCTCCGAGTCATGGAAAGTTTTGACTTCTTCTCAAAGGCTGTTAGGAAATTAAATTGTAGGCATGTTCAGGCTATGGCTCTCTAAAGAGACACCCTATGCTCTCTTATTCCATATTTAAAGTTTCCCTGTAGCTATACAAAATTTTCATAGTGAAGCCCTATTTGTAAAAAAAAAAAACAATGTATATGCTCCTTTTCTGCTGCCTGCACCCATGTTGGACTGCTAGTCCGATCTTGAATAATGCTCCTCTAAAGTCTGTAAGGAAAATTATATTTGGAGACTGAACCAGTGCGGGGGACCCAGGAGATGGACACTACTGGAAGCTTTAGTTTCCCAGGCGACTTTGGGGGACAATTTCTTAGAATGACCAGCGTTCAGCAGTGTGGGCAGCAGAAAAGAAAAATGTACATTGTTCTTTTACAGGTATGGCTTCACTGTAAATATTTTACATAGGGACAGGGTCCTTCTAAATAGAGGTGACTAATCTTGGTGCATTAGACATGGAAATATATTAGGCATCACATTTCATATAAGCACACATGATGTATCATACTAAATTAGATGTAACACAAGAGCCGTATGAAAAACAAAATAAATTCTGTTTAACAATGTTAGCTGAGGGAATTTTTAATTTAGTAATGTTCTATATTTTGTGTGTATGTCTCCGTAACCACAGCCAAATCTGACAAACCCAATTAAAAATACTCATTCACAGAGAAATACCTATTTTTGTTTGTAGACTTGAAGAGTTTTTAGCATAGTTCCCATGTGTAACTAGACGCTATATAATGGATAATTATTAGTCACATACTGTATATATATATATAGTGTGTGTGTGTGTGTGTGTGTGTGTGTGTGTATATGCATATATATGTATATATATATATATATATACTGTATATGTGTGTGTGTGTTTGTGTGTGTGTGTGATAACCGGTTTAAAAAAGTTGTTTGAATGCATTTACAATGAAAACAGAAAATACAACACAGTATTATTATTAGTACATAAATAAACAATGTTGGTTTTTGTCACATGGGTACAAAATTCTCACAGAAACATTACTAAAATTGCTTAAATATTACTTTGTTTAGTCTCTTTTTCAGCAATAACATCTTGAACAGACACCATTATGGTTTTATTGAAAAAAAAAGTGAAACGACAATTGATGTTAATAAAGCTTAAAGTGATTTAAAAAAAAAGCCAAAAGACAACTGAGGAATAAAACACACACACTCAGTGATGACTTTTTGCGGGTGTTTATCTAAAGCTAAAACAAATTTAAAATGTATCCGTTCTGTGAAACTAAATGGAAAAAACCACACAACTTCCGAGAACCCTTGTAAAAAAATTACAGTTTCATAACGACTTCTCATTTCCTTTTAACATGTGTGGTAGCAAGAAGAAAAAAATACATACTAGTAGATCGCTTGTATGTAAACAGGCATTGCTGCCTGTTTTTAAGTTTTGGCACTTTCCTGCTCGCAACCGTGGCTGACAAGGCTTAAACGCCCGCTCAGATCCAGGGAGCTCCCGGCCGGCCTTTGTAATAAAACAGTGCATATACAGGTGAAACTCGAATAATTAGAATATCGTGCAAAGTTCATTTATTTCACTAATGCAACTTAAAAGGTGAAACTAATATATGAGATAGACTCATTACATGCAAAGCAAGATAATTCAAGCCGTGATTTGTCATAATTGTGATGATTATGACTTACAGCTCATGAAAACTCCAAGAACCCCAAATCCACAACCTCAAAAAAGTAGATTATTACATGCAATCAATAAAACAAGGATTGTACATAGAACAATATCGGACCTCTGAAAAGTATAAGCATGCATATGTACTCAGTACTTGGTTTGGGCCCCTTTTGCAGAACTTACTGCAATTACTTTTGCACGATATTCTAATTATTCGAGTTTCACCTGTATACCCCCCCCCCATTTTTTGTTTTTGTTTTGGGTAGAGTAGGGAAGGGTTAAAACCTTTGTTAGTTTATTTTTTGTAGTCTGTGTACTGTTGGGGGACATCTACTTTCACCTCCTGTACCAATGACGGAAAAGGAAGATAGAGGAAATCAGCCAAAGGGGAATTCCCCTCTGAGGCAGTTGTGCCTGAAACAAGTGTCCCCATTGGAAAATGTTTCCCTTACCTTCTGTTCTGGGGACAACACTAACATTTTTGCATTTTCACTCACTTTCTTTCTGAGTGACATTGGTCACCAATACAAATAGAGGGGTGAATCTCCCCAATGGGGACATAAACAACAATAAAAATGTAAAGTGACGCAGGGGTTAAATCCCCAAAAATGCATTCAGCTACCCTAATTATTAACAAAAATTGATCTTATTTGTGTAACACTCATCTCTGAATTAATGCTGACACTGTCCTTCCTTCTGGAGGGTGGCTCCACAACTCACTCCCGTGATCAACAATAATCATTAGTAAACTAACTATGAGATTGTAGTCCATCATGGGAGTGAGTTTGGAGTGGTGGCTACTTTACAACACACACAGAGCCATGGGGAAACAAAAGTAGCCAAGCTCCAAAAGGAAGAGCAGAGTCAGCACAAATTCAGAGATGATTTGAGGATCTACAGCTGAGTGATACAGAAATATCTGTATCACTATTTGCAAACCCAGTTATTACCTTGTTAAAGGAGTAAGTGCCATCACCAATGTGCTGCACATAACCTGTGCAAAGAGCAGAGCTCAGTGAGGGACCCAGCAGACCTCACTGCAGGCTGCCTGCAGAAAACTACATACAGGGGGGCGGATACCAGACTGGTCTCCCTGCATAAGTAGAGAGAGCAGCAGTGACCAGTCTTGCATAGAGGCTCTTGCATAGAGGCAAAGTTTCATGGTATAAAAATGCACAGAACAGCACAAAGTACTCTACTACAAGATTCAAATAAGAATACACATACCTGTTGTACTTAGACAGTATTTGCTTATCCAGGAGGTCAGTTACATTGTTCCTTCTCCTGCACGTCAATGGATGTTTAAAGCAAACCGCACATGATTTTCAGGTGTTCAGCAGACTGGCAGGATCTTCTCAATAACCTTTGCTGTTAAGCTGCTTTAATCAGTGCTTATTTCTAAATAATAGCTTTTGACACTATGGCACAAATTTCTGTATTATATTCTACCTCCTGATCTAATTTTCTACAAGTGTCAAGTGATTATGGAAATTAGAAATATTGGAACATTAGAATAATCTGTGCATATGGATCAATTATAACACCAATAGGTTAAAAGCTGCTACACAAAATAGCTTCAACGCTTTTAGATAACCTTTTAAAAAACTGTACAGCACTAAAAACCTCTCAATAGGAGTTGAATCAAAGTGACAACATAAGTAAAAAACAGTGCAAAAAAGTGAAAATAGTAGTATATACAGGACTGAAATAAACATAAAAATTTAAATAATCAATCAAAAGACAGTCCAATTCCAATCAGTGAAAATCAGAAAACTTTTCCAAGTGAAGAAAAGAAAATTCTTTCCAAATCCAATACAGTGTGAAAACACCAAATTCGTGTTCCAAAAATTTCGTGTTCCAATATGTGTAGTGGTTTCCTCGTGCCAAATCACCCCCCGATGAATATGCACTCACCCCAAATGCTGACTGTTAACTGACAGCCAGCTAGCGCCTTAGTATCAAACAACCCTCAGCATCCTCCTTCCTCATACTCCCTTCGTTGATAAGCGCTCATCTCAGATAATCCAGTAAAGATAAATAGAAACCATACAAGTCCATAGTTGGCAGCATCAAAGTTGCACCAATTGACAGCAGGTGAAGATGTCAGTCTGCATTTGAGCAAAACCTTTCACTATCATTGGCCTTTTCATCCTTTATGAATACCGTGTCATTAGCAGATGCTTCTTACTTGACTGAAATAAAGTTTTTATTAAACTAGAGTTTATGATTTTTTGATTTACATTTTGTAATTTTATCTTTTTTTTTCCCTTGTAGGCTGCTTCTGATATCAGTCTCTCTACTGTCTATCTATTCTATAAACCTTCTACTAAAATGTTCCCAGGAAACAGGTACCGTTTAGTCCTTCACCTGTACCATACAAATTCCATGTTTATAGTGAATGGCACAGTTGTTGTTAAGTAAACTTTGAATGTTATATTTACTACTTGTAATTATATGTTGAGGTATAAATAATGCAGGCGTAGAGTTATATAAGAACGCCATTTACACAGCAGAAAAGGGTTCTTTCAGCATTTTCTTCAATACCAGTACAATTTTGTGGATGTTTCATTGCTCTTGTGAAATTCTGAACATCAGCAGTCCGGAGCTCACTTCAAAATTTAAGGGTAAATAAAAAATAGACAGTTCTCCTGGGGATGTTCATAAGAAAAAATGGTTTACTGGTGTTTAAAGCTGAAGTCAGGGGTGTGGAAATTTTGGAAAAAAACTACTTGTCCAAGGACTAAAGGGAGGGGGGGGGCCCGATCTACTTGTCCCTCATGGAAATCTACTTGTCCCAATACAAATTTTTTTTATTTTAACCAAAACCGTATTTAGCAGTGCCAAGAAGAGCTTCTCATTGTTCAGTGCCGTCAGGTGACCGCGCTGACCAATGAGTGCTTCAATTTTGCGAGCGAAATTCAGAATACATGGCACAGGTACAGATAGTACACCCATACTGGCGGATGGAAAGGACCGTTTGCTGAAAGGTAAGCATAGTGGGGGGGCGGGGATTTGAGCAGGTAATTCAATTTTCCCAAATTACTTGGGAAAGTAAATTTACCCTTTGGGCCGGGTGCAGACTTGGGCGACCGTGTGTGGTTGCCACACGGCCCCCTTGATTTCAATGGGGTTACATCTGCGTGGTAATCGCTGAAAAAAGGTACATGTACCTTTTTTCGTGACACACACCGTGCTGTGTTTTCAACCACGATTATGTGCGGGCGTTATTGCGGCGGGAAACTGCGCAATCTGCCTGGGCGACTGGGGTGCCATTAGACAATAATGGCACTGCCATCGCGATCGGCGGTGGTGTGTGATTCTGTGACCGCCCGGCCACCCACACGGTTTTGTGCACGATTGCCGTGCGGTAACGGATTGCCCACTCTGCTCACACAATGCCTCATGCATGCATTTATTCGCATGCAGATGATAGGGGTTGGTTTTAATTTTTAAGATTTTATTTTACTTTTTTTATTTTTGCTTTGTAATATTTTTTCTTTTTATCATTTATTTTTATTATTTTTTACTTTATCGCTTTTTTATTTTTCCCATTTGTATGTATTTACATTTTTAATTGTTATATATATTATTTTTTTTCTCACTTTATTGCTATCACACAAGGGGTAACAAGCCTTTGTGTGAAAGCTTTTGGAGGTGACAGGTTCTCTTTATTGACCCTATCACCTCCAACACAGGAGTTCTAGCACAGCACTGTGCTCATTCTCCTGTGACAGGAAGGCTGCATTCCTGTGTCACTTCACACGAAGCAGAGAAGCGTTCTCTACTCTGCCGTGTGCTATCTAACCTAATTTGCCATGGTCACTGATCCCCCACAAGAGGGAAGCCCACGTGCAGAGAGAGAGGCAGCTGGGAGCGGTACCCGGCCGGCCCCCGGAGATAGAGAGAGGGGAGGGGGAGCGTGATTCAGGCAGGTTACAAGTGATTTTGGACTAGTAGAAAACGGCTCCCACACTACATTTATCTGGCTGCTTGCCCGCAGCCGGGCTAAATGTAGAAAAAAACTACTCGCCCGGCGCCCGAAACTGCCTGCCCCGGGCATCGGGCGATAGGAATTCCACACCCCTGGGCTTATATGTTGCCTTCCAAGGTTCCTCCCTTCCTCCTCATCAGAATGCTAATTAAATTTTCAAATAAATCCTTTTCTGTTTTTATTACATTTTATAGATCCGGTAATATCATCACTGCTTCTTTGTGCTTCTTTATACAATGCAGACAGATCATGGCTGGTGGCAGAGGCCAGCAGAGTGCTGTACATAGTGTCCTGAACACAGCACAGCATCTTGCCTCAGTACTCTCAAGAGCCCTCAGCCCTTTTAAAGAAGTGGGAGGAGTTATGCAAATATCCTGGTAGGCAGATGCCAGTCTAGAGGAGTGGCTGTGCATAAGCAGGCTA
Organism: Nanorana parkeri; assembly: GCF_000935625.1. Classification (NCBI taxonomy): domain Eukaryota; kingdom Metazoa; phylum Chordata; class Amphibia; order Anura; family Dicroglossidae; genus Nanorana; species Nanorana parkeri. The sequence goes on from NW_017306667.1 coordinate 200,448, forward strand.
CATTTGCAAGCAGACTGCCCTAGGTAATGCCCACCAGGCAAATCCCACCAGGCCTTTGCCTCTAGAAGTTATGCCTATAGCTGTCAGAGTGTTCCATAGCCTCTTGAGACTTGTAGTTTTGCAGCAGCTGGAATGCAACCAGGAATTGAGGTGGTCTCTAGCTGACTTGCTGCAGCTTCTAATGCACACTGTGATAAGCTCATAGTGTCTAGTGAAATCAGAGTAAGCAATTATTGTACAGGAGAGGAGCATGTACAACTTCAAGACTGAAAGTAAGGCTGGAGTTCAGCTTTAAAACATACAGAACATCCCCCAAAGTGTCAGTATTAAAGATCTAATCACTGCTGTTTAGTGGGTGTGTCCTCCACTAAATGGGTTAAATGCTCATATGACTAGTGAGAAATAAGTGCAAATATCTTATTCCTCGCTCCCCTGGCAGGTGGTACTCTTCTCTGCAGCCTTTCTCAACCAGGGTGCCGTGGCACCCCGAGGTGCCTTTGTCAGTGGTGCTTTCAGATTTTTGCTAAAAAGTTTTTCACCCTATTTCTATTTCCCATAGCCAAATGAGCATTTCATTCATTTTGTAATAGGGACCCTGTTGCTTGGGTAAATTTCATAGCAGCTTGGAGTGCTACTTTTAATCATCTCAGCTAATCTATATACATTTCAAGGCCCACACCAGCACAAAAAACGCCATCTGGTAAACTCAGGCCTGCAGTTACCCAGTTACAGTGGTGCTTTTATTTCTATAGCTGGCCAGGTAAGCTTGTTGTTACCTTCAGCTAATAGTCCATACTTTTCCCTCTGCTAGTGGCAAGCAACCATACTGTTATTACAAATGTGGATTACAATGTCACATGGGGCTTCATTTATAAACCTTCTGCCTGTCATATAGTCTGGCGGATGCACTTTGTGTGGCACTAGCACCCCTAGACGAGTACAGAAAGTTTTATGGATGAAACACACGGTGTCAGTGAACAATTGTGCCTGCCATTTTCACTTGTTGAAAAGCACACAGTCAGGTATTTCTGCTGCAATAAAAGATATAAGCATTATGCTTTATTGACCATCATTTACCATATCATTTAATACTTGCATTCATTGTAAAAGCAATACTTACATAATTGCTCCCAAAGCAAGATTCCAGACTGAATGCAATCATCAAAAAAATGAAATTGTATTACAAACTCATTTAAAAACTATGCGGTTTTTGCTTTTATATCAATCTTCTAAATTAGGCATCACTCACAACTGATTGATCTTTTCAAGCTAAATTAGCAATATTATATTTCTTTCTGCTACAGTCAATTTACATGAAAGTATTTATCTAAACCTAACACGTATCTAAAAGCAAAACATGCAATGCAATGTAAGGGTACATGACTATCTTTAAAGTCATGTACCCTTACATTTTATGATTTGTGACTGATTTTGCATCAAAATAGCCTTTTCTCTCAATGAAAATGTTGTTCCCTGCCCTCAGACTGCAGTACTCTATGCCAGTACAGTAGCAACCATGCACTTCAGTACCAGTGTCCTCACACAGATTTGTATTGCAGAGAAAGAATGTTGGTGTGCCTGACTAGTCCTGTTAGCGAGTGCTAATTACAGGGTGCACTGGAGTATTGGACTGTTGTGCCTATTGGACTGTACAGTTATATTCAGACGCCAAGCACAAATGCTGTAAAAGGATAGTGAAGGTAAACACAGTGTCTATCTGACTCCAGGCACACTGCCAAATACACAGATGAAATACCTACTGTATATGATTTACCCGCAAAAGGATTTGTATTTCTGTTTATCCAGTCTTGAGATTTACACTGCTCCTCCCTGCAGCACAGTCCTGTCTAGCAGGAGAGAGGTCATGATCTTTCTTTGCTGCGGTTTCACGTACAGGACAATTCCCCACCCCTATTCTGACACTGGACAGAGAAGAGGCAGACTTACTATTTTATTTTTCTGGCACTCTGCTTTCTCCACTTGTTAGCATGCTTCTTGCACTGCAGCCCACCTAATTGACTCCCTGTGCTGTTTCTTCCTCCTCCTCTCTGAGCTTTGCTGTTCAGATTGTACAATAGACTGCTAGAGGCTGATACCAGGTCAAATGCAGGTACTTGTGCTGCATGCATTAAAAAATACTAATGTAATGATCTATTATTAATTATAGAGCGGCATTGGATTTGCACCGTTTATATCTGCCTGGAGTTAAACATTAAACAACTCTAGTTATTCAAAAAGTTAACCTTTGCAGTGGGGCTACCCCTGCTTTGCAAGGGTTTACTGCTCATTTTTTTTCTAGGGGCTGGAATACAGCAGAAATACTGACCTGATCCTCAGTCCTGAGGCAGTGAGTGCTCACCTCTCTCCCTCTCAGCTCCAACTGTGGTATGTCTTATTGTCCTCACATCTAATGCATGTGAATGGACTGCATTAGACGTGATGACGTCAGCGGGGCTTAGACGGCTGTAGCGCAAGGGAGAAGAGGGGACCAGTCTACTAGCCAGGCAGGATCAAGGACCAGGTAAGTATATATTTTTTTATTTGAGCCCCTAGACCAAAACAGCCAGTTAATCCTTGCAGTGCAGGGCTAGCCCCACTGCAAAAGTTAACTTTGTAGATCCCAGGAGTTCTTCTTTAAAGGAATCCTGTACTGGGAGAATTGTGGGGTCTGATATTGCTGAACTCCTTCTGAAAGACTAGTTGCCTGGCCTCCTCAATATGTTGTAAATATCTGACCTGGAACAAGCAAAATTGTATTTATGTACCTGTTTTTGGTCAGGGACTCAGAAAGCATGGAAACGTTTGGATCTGCATACCAGCCAGGCAACTAGCACAATCAATTGGAGACTTCTACAGTTGCCGCCATTTTTCTCAGTATAGGTTTCCGGTTTCCTTTGAGAACATTATGTGTGTACACTGAAAAACACAAAAGCAGAACAACTCTTTCCTGTTGCAACCACATTGAATGAAGTAAAACCCCAGAACTGATATAATTACAAACATGTTGTTTTTGTTATGCAAATGATACGTATCCATTGAGGTTTGTGTGGATGGCTTGGTTGGCTAACTCAATCATGTACTTAAGACTAAAACTGTTGTTTTTACTTAACCAGGATGTATGGTATATGAGAAGCTGGGGGAGCAAGTATTTGGCACACCAGGAAGGTTTTTAGTGTTTGGATCAACATCACTTCAGAATGTTGGTGGTAAGCACATGACTGATTCATATTTTTATATGCTTTTCATTTTTCCTAAATAACTACTACACCAGAACACAAAAGTTGCATTATAGGGATTATGTGCTAGAACGAAGAATATAGATTTCAATGCTATATGTGTAAATGTATGCTGTGTCGTGCAGACCGCGAGGTATACAATATTGTCTAACTTTGTTAAGCTTCAACTGCACAAAAAAGGAAGCAACAAAATGACAGTTGTTAGTTTTCTTAATAGAATTACTGGACAAGAAATCAGTGATATTTGAAACATTTTGTGGTAATTCTCTTATACTTCCACATATTTTTCTATAAATGTTAAAGGGGGTCAAAAACTAACAGGGTTATTCACAAAGCTGCCGCGAAGGCAGCCTAGTGAATAACCGAGCCGAAGTGAACAGAGCTGAACGACGTTTGGCTATTCACTCCAGCTCAGTATGGCTGATTTCAGCCGTACATCGGCTGCCTTTCGGGTAGCCGAACATGCTCTGCATGTTTGGCTGAGCCGAAGTGAGTGCATAGCCGAATGCCGCACGGCTATTCTGCTCGGTACCTCCGTGGTACTTAGCAGAATAGCAAATAAGTGAAAAGAGTGAAATAAAAAAAAAAAGGTTAAGAAATTATTTTAAAAATGATCCAAAATAGGAAAATTAAGAATAAAAGAAAAATATTTTAAATAAAAGGTGAAAAAAAGAAACAATTGGGCGGAGCTAGCAGTGACATAAGATCACGGCTGGCTCTGCCCAGCTGTCATGTGCGGGGAGGACGGCTGGCCTTCGGCAGGCCGTTCACCCTGCTTTGGCTGTTACTTCGGCTCAGTCGAGCCGCTCGGCCACCTTCGGCTGCTGTACGGCCTATTGTGAATAGCTCGTACAGCAGCCCTTTGGTTCGAATAAACCGAAGGGCTCCGTCGGCCGAAGAGAGTTGAAGGATCAGCCAAAGCTACGGCTGGATCCTTCAGGTCCTCAGTGAATAACCCCCTAAAACTAAATCTGTATTTTTATATTGAATTTCCATCCCGCTTCTGATAACTATATTGATGTAGAAATTTGTAAACTTATTGAAGATGCTGATAGGATGAACTTCCTCAATGCACTAACACAATTTCACTCAGCCCTGTCAATATGCACCTTCTTGTGTTGCAGCTCTTACAGAGCCTGCATTCTGAACTACAATTCAACGTCTGAACACTGTAACATTATAATTCTTTGCTGGAAGCAATGCATGATGGGATATGAAGTCTTGAGAAATCAAGATTGCATCACATCAGGGAGCAGGGAAAGTGATGCAAAGCACACTGGGAATCCAGGAAGTTGTTGAAAGTGAAGGGCAGACAAAAGATAGCACTCACTACATAAAAAAAATTAAAGTAAGCTTTGATTGCATTATCAAAAACAACTACAGTGTATTCCTATTACAATACTGATGTCATAAGAAGATAGCATAAGCTGTGACTTTAGAACTCATTTAACAAAACAGCTGTTATGCAGATGCAAACTTGTACACATGCTGAACTACTGGTAAAGATCTTTTCACACCATGTATTTCTACACCAGCCTAAGAACGAGGATTGTGTGCAGGGTCTGTAAGTTTGGAGTCTATCAGTGTCCTGTTGTCTGTTGCTCAAGCACTGATGAAGGGGGATTCCTGACCCCCGAAACACATTGGCTGTGCTTTGCCTTCCTGAATGCAATCTCCTGAGCTTAGTCAATGAACGTCTATGTAGGGTATGCAATGTATCTAACTCCAGGAACAAACATTTTATATATATTAGCTTTTCAGTCCTGTTAGCTGCATTAGATTTCCTTTTTTTCTCACCAGCAACACAATTCCAGTCCTAGGGTGAAAAAGGAATCAAACAAAGCTGGTAAATCTTGGCACATTTAGATGACACTGTCCTACATCCTATTTACTTGAGAGACTTGTACATGTTTGCAGAATGCAGCATGTTAATGCCAGCATATTTAAATGAGGATTGGACGTTATAAGCCTCACTTTCAGTCCATTGAATGTATTTCAAATGTGGATTTGACAATGTATCAAGACCATGCTTCATAGGAAGCAAAAGGGAAAACTTCAATTAAAAAAAAAACATTTGTCAGGTTTTTATTATGATCTGGTTCCTTTTTGGGGAGATTTCAGTTTACTTTCTGTCCTTATGGCAGGGTATTTCTGCTACCATTGGAGAGTTTTGGCTCATTTCCTGTCTCTGTGACCACAAAGAAAGAGAGTGGAAATCTCCACAATGGCTGCAGAAACAACAATAAAAACTTAACAGTGATTTAAAAAAAACCCATGACAAAAAAAATAAGTCTTCTAATGTAAAATGATTTGCATTATTGGCCAATCAATATTTTACTGCATTATAAATAGTACTCTTTAGAGTTGTTGTAAAGGTGGGCTATTGATGCCTTCTTCACCACTGGCAATTAAAGGCACGACTGCTCATAAATATGAGTAATGTATAACCATGAATATTATTTTTCTCTCTTTTACAGCAATGCTCAGCTATCTGTTTATCGTTAAGAATGAATTACCCAATGTCCTTAAGTATCTGATGGGAATAGAAGATATAACGTAAGTCAGTTTTTCGGATACTGTGCACATTTTTATATGTTTATATGAATTAAATGTAGGTTTTGGCTGCATTTACATCCTTTACCTTTCCCTTCCATATTTTTCAGACTGATGACAAATCATCAGTCTTAAAAATCTAGAACTTCTAGAAACAAAACTGCCTCATGCCAAGGAAGTTCCTGTTAAATGGATCCATAATGAATTATGATGCTCACCTGTTGCACCAAATCCAGTCAAATAACAAATAGTAATACGGGAACTAAAATACTTGTTAGTACTCCATTTGATGCAGATAGATGTACCAAATGTCCCTTCAGCAGTTACATGATTTCTTCTAAAAGAGCTTAGGACTGATGTTCAACAGTAGACCACATGATACTCTGATTGTATGCGTTGCTATCAAAAATCATTAAGAAGAAGAGGTCTCATGGACATTGAAGAAGTAAATTGTATTATCTTTCTTTCGTATTATTATTTAAATTGTATTATCTTTATTTTTGTATTATGCTACTTTGTTAACAAAGAAAACCACTCTGGTTCTAAAGTGGTACTAAAGGCAGGGTATTTTTTACCTTAATGCGCTCTCTGCATTAAGATAAAAAACCTTTCCACATTGCCCTGCCCT
>NW_017306667.1:206952-221754 GCF_000935625.1 Nanorana parkeri
CACACACACCACACTTACATTTGCTGGTCACCATCACCGAGTTTGTGAAGTCTTTGCTGGTTGGCTGCTTCTCCCATCAGCCAATCTGTTGGGAGGAGATGAGGGGCGTTGACACACACTGTGTGTGTCTATGGACGCGCACAGCTAGATGCGGTCACAGCCGGGAGTGAGCACGCACAGGTGACCCCTTAGCAGCCGGCTAGCTGAAGGGGACACCCACAAATGGGGAGGGAGAGAGAGCAGTTTGGGGACCAGCTGAAGTACAAGTAAGAAGAGCAGTTTACAGATGAAGAACACCGAACTCAGGTAAGTGTGGACCTCCCCATTATAAAATGAAAAAAAACAGTGCTCGCTCCCTGCACTGCATTTCTTATTGTGTCTATGTTTAACTCTGAATTTATAAAATAATTAAGAATTATTGAATTTGACCACTGAAATCTGGCAGATTTCTGTACTCTAGCCTTTATAGCAAATTCTGAGGGCTGAGTGGCAGTTTATACCTGCAGCAGTTTGCCTCCCTTTTAAGAGACAATGACTGTTGAAGGATTTTTTTTTTCTCGGTTCCACTCCTGCTCCGACAAATCTTCTGTGCAATAATAGTTAGTGGGCTACTGATGTGTGCTATTCTCACCCAAAAGTAATTTGGTTTTCAAGAAAAGGAGTTCCAAAATGGGTTCAATAATCTAAATTCTTAACCTATATTTGACGGTAAAGAAAGATCTATTAGTGAGATGCTTAAGCATGGAACAATGGGTTGTTCAGAATGTTGCTATATAGCAAGTTGTTCCAGCATGAAGCATTACATTTAAGTGCTTTGACAATATTTTAGTCTTATTCACTGTTTATTTTTATTTTGTTTTACAGGCCATGGTATTTGGATGGTCGTTTTCTTCTAGTCATCGTCACTGTTGTAATCATCCTTCCATTGTGTCTTCTTAAGAATTTAGGTAAAGTACAGTATCCTAGGTGTCAGTAAAGAATCACATTTTGGCCTTTCTTGTAGTGATGCGTTACATACTAACCATCCTCCCATTAAAAACGGCTTAAAATTAAGATATACATTTTAAAAAATGCACCTTCAATGTACACATTAAATCAACAGGGCACATACCAGCATTACCAAATAACTTTGACAGACAAACTGGCAGACCTTATCTGTTAGCAAAAAACAAAGCCTACTTATGCCATGGACAAATATTGCTACCCCAATATACAGAAATATTGGCAAACTATACATATAGCATAGTTTTATAACATTAACACATTTTGGTATTATTTACCTGATCCCTTTCAAGCATTTAAAAGGCTGTATGTCCTCCTAAAAGTGTATGTCCAGCCAAAACCTTTTATTTGAGTTCCGAATAGTGTGGAAAAGGATTAAAACCTCTATCCAGGCTTAATGGTTAGCACTTACCTGCCTTACAGCACTGTGGTCCTTGGATCAAATCCTGGCCAGGACTTTATTTGCATGGAGTTTCCATGTTCTCCCTCTGCTTATGGGGTTCCTCCAATTTCCTCTCACAGTCCAAAAACATGGTGGTAGGTTAATTGGCTGCTATCTAAATTGGACCTAATATGTATATGTATTCATGGAAGATAGGGACCTTAGATTGAGGGCAGTGGTTGATGCGAATGTTCAAAATGTAAAGCACTGCATAAATTGTTGGCTCTATATAAATACTGGTAATAAGTAACTTACTAAAACAGTGACAACTGTCTCATAGGACAGGAAGTGAGTGTAAATCTGCAAGAAAACACAGACAAAAATATATATTTTTATTTTCTAGAGAAGAAAAGAACCTTGTGAGGTTTTTATTGCTGTCCGTGTCCCTGTTTCTATCGAAGCTCAGGATTGCAATAAACTCTAGACAAGGGTTCTAATCCTTCCCCACACTATTCAGAACTAAAAACAATAAAGCTTTGGATGGATATACACTTTAAATTGTGTCCTGGTGCCCCATTTGGGGTTGGTTTATAACTATTTCCCTCTATGCATCCTGTATCATCAGTCATGTTCAGACTTCCAAGGAATGTTTAAATTCTGACCGTGACTGGCAGCTGTTGACATCAGACTTTCTGCATGTGTAAAACAGCATGAAGTTTGCACTGTGCGTGTTTGGAAATTTATATTTTGCATCACAAGCTGGGATTCTCAGATCAAAAGATAACAGACAAAAGGGACTGGGGTGGAGTAATACATTACAGCAAAGTCTGGATCTAAAATGAAGTAGCGCAGTAATGAGCAGGTAGACTGTGCTCCTTCTATACATTTCATGATATTATTCTCAATTTGGACTGGTGTGTGCTCTGAATATAAAATCTCAAGACTTTATAGACCATATACCAGCAAGGTACAGTGGCAGGGCAGGATTTACTCTCTCTACTGCCCCAAAACCAGGTTGCTCAATGCGCCCCCCTTCCCTCCACACCTCCCTCTGTCAGTGAGAGGGGCTTTTATATCATTATGACATTATTGCCCCTCTACTCCTTGCTTTAAGGCTGCATATAAATGCCTGCACACCGCATGTAATGGTATGTGATATGATTACATGCAGTTAGAAAACAGTCACTCTCACTGGACGCATTGATCGTCCATCCAGGGAGAGTGATTGCTTCCTAACCACATGTAATCATATACCGTTACATGTGGTGTTCCGGCATTTACATGCAGCAGCTTCATCTGGTCATTAACTTGAATAGGTGACAGCTGCCGCTTGTAAATGCCAGATTAGGGATTCCTGCTGCAGAAAAATGCAAATTCCAGACACAGAAATCCCTAACCACACCTAAACTTACATGTATAAAAGAGCCCCATCACCTGCACATTCCCTGGCGATCCAGTCTTCACCAGACTTTACTAATCCTTCCTTTTGGCCGGAGCTCAGAACTGTCAGAGCTCAGGCCGTAAGGAATTACTGAGTGCCAGAGCTGACAGGAGCAGCAATGCGGTCTGCATCTGACAGAGATGCAAACCGTGTAGCTGTTCCCACAAGTCAGGTACAGCGTACCTGACTTGACAACCGGCTGCGGGCTGAATGGTAGCGGTTCACAGGCCGGAATTGGCCCGCAAGCCGGTACTTTGAAACCCCTGGAGTAGAGGCTGTGCCGCCTATCTACTCCCTGCCGCCCCGTGGCCATAGCCTCAGTGGCCTGGTGGGGAATCCGGCCCTGTACAGAGGCTGATTTACTAGAGGAGCTGATAATGTTTACTTACAAAATTGTGTGAATATTCACTTCCAATCAGAAAAGCAAATTCCTGTTCATTTTAAATACCCAATTATGTGCAGATACTTTTTACATGACTGGATAATTAAAGTGAATATTCATACTTTTTCTTAGTGAAGATTCTCAACTAGTTTAGTAAATCAGCTCAACACACACACATTTATTTAGGAATCTTTATAATCAGGGGAATATTTTAGTGAAAACATTTGCAATATTATTAGATATTCCAAAAATGTTCTGTAGTAAACTGATTTAAAAAAAAATATTTTTGTTAATCAATCTTATTTTAATTAAATGTATACGCAATATATTTTTCTTTAAAACAATCTTCCCACAAATCAGCTTATCATAAATGAGATAAAACCATGGGCATGTGTACTTGACTTTAAATTAATAGGCGCATATTCATGAGTGGGTATCAGTTATTGTAAATCTATGCAAGGCATCCTGCTGTTGGCTAATGGCTTAGGTATGGCATTAGAAAATCAGGCCCGAGTGTTTATATGAGGCACCACCACCTACTGGTGACAAATGCTATTACAATTTCACTAAATACGGACATGGACTATTCAATGTACTGAAATAAATAGATTTTGTCTGCCAAGACCAGGCAACCTTTAATGAGACTAGGTTTATTAGTTATCTTTTATTTTACAGGTATTTAAAGGCCATTAAACATTCTTTATAGATAATTACACATTTTTTTTTTTAACCTTTACAGGCTACCTAGGCTACACCAGTGGTTTCTCTTTGTCGTGTATGTTTTTTTTCCTTGTTGTGGTAAGTCATAGAGATATTATCCAATGTGTACCATATTGTGGTTGCCATGATTATTCGTAGATGTTTTGATTCCTATGTTGTGTTATAGGTGGTCTACAACAAATTTAAAATTTCATGCCCGGAAGTCGGTGTGAATGGAACCTCAAGTAGTTTACACAATACAACAAGTGAGGATATGTGTACACCAAAGTATGTGACCTTCAATTCTAAGGTACTGTTTTAGTATTGTGATTTTTTTATATTCAATTTTTTCATTATATTTTACTTTACTTGGACTGCTATAGTCCAAGCTATCTCAACTAGTAAAATCCCTACCATTTATTTTCTGACTCTTGAGCCACTAACTAAAATGGAAGGGTTTAGGCAGTATTTCTGTAGAAATAGGCAACATCTAATATTAGACTATGACAGCGTCATTTACTGTCGTACAGTTAAAAATAAAGGCGACAAATATATTTGCCTGTTAAAAATAGCTTAAAGCTGGCCATACATTATGCAAATTCGCATAGTGGGTGCTGCAGTCAGCACCCTTTCAACCGGCATTCCTCAATCAGCTGATCAAAGGAGCCGGTCGCAAAATCTTCGAATGAACAGAGCCGCCAGCCAATGAGCTGCCGCCTCTGTTCGGGTATTCTGACAGCGGCTGGTAGCCATAATACAAAGGAAACAGTGGGGATTCCTTGATTAACGCTCGTATAGTGTTAATGGAGGAATCTGTTTCATTTTTTTCGTTCAGCCCACAGATTGAATGAAAAAAATAGAACAGTGTATGCCCAGCTAGGTCTAGTGAACGCTAAAGGGTATACAAGATCAAATTTGTTTTAGTTTTCAGATAGAGTAGACCAGTGTAAAAAGCCCTATCAAGTAATTTTTTTTTGCTGTCTCTGTCCCAAGATTTCACTTCCTATCCTGGAGCTGGAACAAGAAATAAGAGCAGATTTCTCCAAAGTTGATGTATTTCCCAACAAGCTCAAAATTAATAAATCTCCCACCACTTTCTGTCACCAGGTCTTCCTTTCTGTAACAATGGTCACCAGGACAGAGGGGAGAATCTCCCCAGTAGGGACACAAACAGCGATAAAGACTTGACTAAAGTTTCTATCTGTATTCCATTAAACAAACAATGGATACTAGCATAAATATTTAGCTTTCCTACAGAAAATTGGTGCTCTAGACATCCTTCTGTGTTAGCAGATCATGTGTCTAGTGTTGGAGTATTGGCTGTGTGGCTTCAGACAATGGGCTGGATCAGTGTTGAGGAAGAGATGCTTATTGGAATGCTTGACCCTAAAGCTTCTTTGACAGAGAACATGTGGCCTAGTTCTCTAACTCCAGCACAGCTCTAGCTGGCAGTACTCTAGTTGATTATATCAACAAATATTGAGTGATGTATGGCTGGCTCATTCAATTGCCAATAGAATGTGCATAAAGATCTTTTTATACTTGACCATGCTGTAGCTTTTTTGTGAGCAAAGCATTCAAGGAAAAACAACTTGTTCTTTCAATGACTTTCTCTTAGCATTTAAAAGCATGTAAGTGTGTGTAAATAATGAACTATTCTTATTTGCTCCCTTTTGGATTGTTAAATATACCATTGAAAGTTATTTTTGTTATATCCGTTCCATAAGTGCAAAAATCCCTGTTGATTTGCCAGACATGTTGTGAGTGAATAACTTCCTTTGCTCTCTGCCTGTGCATACGAAGGGGTTATTAAGATGAGGAGAGGCAGTGGCGAAACTACCAAGGTTGCAGCGGTCGCCTGCGCGACTGGGCCCTGGTGTTCCACCTCTTGGGGGGGCCCAGGAAGGAAGAACGACCCCGGACGGCAGCAGTGGAGTAACAACCAGGGGGGCCCGATGGAGCGGCTCCTCTGAGCGCAAGGACGGGCGGGAGGGGGTTGCGCCGGTCGCCAGGCAATGACAAGCAGGAGGGCCGGCAGTGAACACAGGCTAATTATCAGCAGCACTGGGGCCTCGCCACGAGGACCCAGCGGCAGCCATCGTGATAAAACAGTGAGACCCACCTGGATGTTCCCGCCGCTGTCCCCGCACGCTAGTGTGTTTTGGGGTTTTTTACAGCTTGCTTGAGCTTACTTCAGCTGGGAGAGCAAGAGGATAGTGACATGTAAGGTAAGTACTTGTCATTATAGAATATTGAACAGAACATGGCTGAATTTGGAACTGACTATATTCTATTCCATGTTCTATAATGTTATTGTATTACTAGAAAACTACAAGTCGGCAGTTCAGCTGGGACTTGTAGTTCCCTGTATGATAGAAGGCTGTTTTAATTACTGTCTTCATGAAAGTACTAGTAATACAATGTCATTATAGGAACATAGAATAGAATATAGTTGAACTTGAAAGTTACTGTACTATAGTGGCATTGTATTACCAGTATTTTCATGAACACAGTAATTAAAAAAGCCTTCTATCATACAGGGAACTACAAGTTCCAGCATGCACTCACTGTCCCTGTACAACTCTCAAATATCACCCAGGGAACTACTGCAGGGGGCTTGCATGCTGGAACTTGTAGTTCCCTGGGTGATTTATATGTGTGTATGTGGGGGTGTACAAGGACAATAAGGGCATGATGGGACTTGTAGTTCCCTGGGTGATGTGGAGGGGCGTACAGGGACAATGAAGGCATGCTGGCTGTAGTTGAACTATAAGTCCCAGCATGCCTTCATTGTTATACCCCCAGGGTCGCAGTGGTCACATGTGTTCTGCTACTTGGGGGGCCTGCAAAGGAAGAAGAGTGCCCAGCCCAGTAACCGCCGAGGCCCCAACATTGCCTCCTGGGACTACAGCTCCCAGGAGGGCAATGCTCCGCAGCAGGGGGGGCGGTGCCTTCATGGTTTCTTGCATCGGGGCCCTGAGGTTTCTAGTTACGCCTCTGAGAGGAGGTCTGCATTCTTTGTAATCCATCGGAAAAAGAATCCATAGAAAAGTGGGCAGGGCTGATAAAACATGGTTTGGAATTGGAAATAAAAATATACACCATGTTGTCATATCAAAGAGGAAGGTAAGAGCATATTATATTTCTGGCACATCAACAGTTATTTTTCTGTATTTGCAGCGTATTTATAGGGATAAAACATGAGGAAAGTTTCATGTATTGCAGAGATGTACAAAATGTTTTTTTTGCATTGGCATATGCTTTAAATGTCTAAGCATATGACTTTAGTCCTTTCCATTTGATTTATCACTGGTTCCTTCATTCCTGTCCATTACAATGAATTCGGCATTGTAAAAAGTGTTATATCCATTTGTGTGGTCAGATTATAAGGCATGCTTTTTTCTGCAAATGTGTTTGGCATTTGCAGTGATGTCTTTTATTCGATTTCAATGTAATCTAATTACATGTGTCTTTTTCTTCATCCACAGACTGCGTATGCACTTCCGACACTAGCATTTGCATTTGTGTGTCACCCGTCTGTCCTTCCCATATACAGTGAGCTAAGAGAGTAAGAAGAAAACCTATCTTTATTTATTTGCAGAAAGTCAGCATCTTTGACAGCGGTAGTAATAAAAATGCAAAATGTATCAAAATATTAGCAAGCTAGAAATGTAAATATTGGAGTAAATACTGTTTTGATGTGATGTTACATTTCAGAGAATTATACTTATATTTGCTAGTAATATACAAACAATGTTCACTACATGTTATACATATTGTATATCTTTTATTTTATTCTATGAGCAATGTTTTTTTATCTGCTCCAAAAATACATAGCCAGTAATTCCAATAGTTTGAAATGAGGCTAGTTCATGCCATTGCATTCAGTTCCAGAATGTAAAAAAAAAAAGTACAGCACTTGAGCGCACAAAAATGCATGTTAATGCACTGGAACCGGTTTAAAACCCAAGATAAAACAATGTTTTAAAAACGCACTGAAACGCTCCAAAAACGTGGAGAACAAATGCAGAAACGCATCCAGATCTGGTCTGGAGATGGTGTGAACAATCCCTTAGGGTTGTAAGGGTGAAAAGTTTTATTTTTGTTATTTTATTTATTTTGTTTTGTCTGAACTTAATGGACATGTGTCTTTTTCAACTTGTGTAGCTATAAGACTATCCAAGAAGTACAGGGGCTGACCTATTACTGAAAATTCTAGTTGCCTGACTATTATGGCGACCATTAGATTTAATCCTGCATTACTGACCCACAAAAAATACTATTACAAAAGCTGTTTTTAGCACGTGGGACTGTCTCTGATTATTATTTGGTCAAATAGATGTTCCTGCAGAAAACACTGGTTGCAAAAGGCTTTACACCATGTAAAGCCTTTTGCAACCAGTGTTTTCTGTGGCAAAATGTCATCATGTTTCAAAGGCAAAAGAAGGGTTGTTTCACTGTGCATACACTGCCATGCATTAGTGAGGAGCAACTGTTGTAGCTGTAAGGATTACAATCACGTTGAAGACAAGCAGATCTGTCCATCTGCAGCAGGAGTATGTGTCATCAAGTCATGCCAAGAGCATGAAGTAAGTCACCCATAGCAGCCAATTAAATGGCAGGACCAGTGAAAGATTAATTCTGACTGCTTACCAAAGTCATGGTACATACTATATACTAGATAAGCATTATGAGGGCAATTACTTAAGAAATATATTTCTCATGGTGTATTGGTTTTCACTTTTGCTCTTCAAAGTTTCCTTGCACATAGTTGGGTGTTGGAATCAAGCACATTTTCTCTCGTCTAAGTAAACAAAAATACTTTTAAACAAAAAGCCTAATCACATGATATAGGGTTATATGACTCAGAATTCAGATATTTTCCTGTATCTTTCTAGGTGAACACAAAAGCATGTTTTAGAAAATGGTTATATAGATTATTTATCCATATAACTTGCAAATAGTGACACAATATACTTAGGTGTGATGATTTACAGTAATGTATAACATTTTCATTTCGCTTTCTAGCCGTTCACATAAGAAAATGCAGCTCGTCTCCCATATATCATTCTTCGCAATGTTTGTTATGTATCTTCTGACTGCTGTTTTTGGATATTTGACATTTTATGGTAGGTACTGTACAGCAAATTTAGACATGTCATATCAGTGAACTACTATTGCATTTAGGAAACATAGCAACTATCCTAAAGTCACAAAGTTAAGTTACCTTACTTTAAAAGTAATATAGCAGAATGAAAAGAGTACATGAACATACCCAGTTCGATAGTGTCCTAAGGATTAATGATGCAGTGCAATATAAATAACTGACTGCAGTAACCAGTAAACCAGGCACAGAGCCGTGTTTTGTATTGCTTTATTGCATACAGATATCTGTACATCAAGTCAGAAATGTAAATAAAAGGCACCGTAAGCATTGATTTTCCACTGCTGATAACTCAACATTAATAGCAAGAATGTAAAAATTAAAATGTTTGCATTGCTTCAGGGTGCTCTGCAATTCTATCATCTTAATTAACCCTTTCATTACCAGAGGTTTTTTTTAAAGCTTAGATGTCAGACCAAGTTTAGCAGCATCAGAGAGCCTCAGTTAACTTCACAATAACTCTATTACTGATTTGTGTGTTTGACAACGGGTCTGAGAGCAACATTTGTGCATTCCTAGTTCTTAGTTCTCTGCTGCAAGGTTAATACTTGGCTTTTTCTAAACATAAATGGCTGTAGGAAATTGGAATAAATATTATGGCCAGCACAAACTGCTCCAGCTAAAAATGTATCCTTCTAAAGCCAGCATTATTTGTAAAAAAAAAAAGCCCTACTTGATAGATCTTACAGAAAAAAAACTAATAACTGTTTGTGTGATATCTTTTGTGTTTAGTAACATTATTATTATTTGTCTCTTCTAGGTAAAGTACAATCAGAGCTTCTCAGCTCATACAGCAATCAACAAGATGGTCTCATCTTAACTGTACGTTTGGCTGTTATAACTGCAGTTATACTCACTGTCCCGGTATTATTTTTCACTGTAAGTAAAACTAAATTCTCCCTGTCTATTTGTATGAGGTATAACAATTTAGGGATAATATTTTTAAATGGATAAAAAGGCTAAATATGTTTTTTTTTTAAAACAGTACTATATATGGGTATCAGTGACGTGCGGTACCTTTTGGTCGGGGTGAGGCATTCCCCAACCCCGCCCCCTGCCAACCGAAGCCCCGCCTCACAGGCTGAAGCTCCACCTCCTGCCGACTTGACGCTCCGCCCCGTCGAACAAAGCCCGTCCCCAACCTGTCCCCAAGCTAGTGGAAGGGAGGAGACAGGGAGGAGCCTCCCTGTCCCTCACTTGCCCCTCACCGCTGAGGATCTGTGGCAGGTTACACAACGGGGAGGATTTCCCTGCTGTGTAACCTGATAGATGCCGATCTGAATGGAGAAAAAGCTGTCAGCTTCAGACATGAAGCTGACAGTTTTTTCCTCCATAATTCTAGGTGAGGCTCTGCCTCCCCTGACCGCACGTCCCTGATGGGTATATATGAACATAAAATGTCTGTATGAACATGCAAGGCTGATGTTTACCTCCCGGTACAAATCTATATTGAAAGTATTAGCAAGGTTTACTAACATGAATAAAAGGAGTAAAAACTCTCAATATGCCTAATACAAGATGCTTTTGGGAACCACTACTACGGTATGTTCTCTCAAGTGAGAACATTTTCAGGTTCTTGCAACTATTTTTAGCTCCTGGCTAAAGTCTCTAGATGAATGTAGGCAATATTAGGTAGCAGATTTAATACAATTTATAGTTGCATTTTTGGTCACTTAGGTTTTTAAAGAGGAGAACATTAACTGGGCATGCATGGTTGATATGATATTGTGTTTAAAGTATATTTATATATGTTGTATGCCTTTCTTTAAAGGTTCGCTCTTCAATATTTGAACTTGCTCGGGAGACAAAGTATAATTTTCGGCAGCATTTAGCAGTGACATTTATTCTTCTAACAGTGATTGATCTACTTGTTATATTCATACCATCAATGAAGGATATATTTGGCGCAATAGGTAAAACCATTTTCATATGTTTTTTTATTTTGGTTAGGAGGAAAATATTAAGCAGCATATAAACAGCAGTCATAAATGTTCTTAGTAAGTGAAGTAAAAGCTTAGAATTTTTACTAAGGTTCAACAGCTTTTAATTAACTTTGTGGGTATTCTACCTTTTCCTCTATACAGTAACACTAATGCCTACTTTACAGTGATTAATTTAAAAAAATAGAGCTGAGACATTTTCTATGCTTTACCAATAATTATTAATGGTGTTTTTTACTTCAAGATGCAGTTATAAGTTATAACCCTTCCTCCATTTGGTGTTTACTGGTCTTACCAGCGTATGTAACATTGGGGTTGAAAATAGCCTGGTCCCTTTGCAAGGGAATTTTCATTTTGCAAAGGAATCTTCCCTTAGCTTAGTAAATGTGGTGAAAATTCACTTTGCAAGAATTTCCAATCTCATGCAAGGAATATAAAAAAAACAGTAAATTTGTACCTGATTGGATAATAGAAGTCAGCAGAGCTTCACCCCAAGCAAAAATTCCCTAAGTGAACAGCATATTTGCCTTTTGTGAATTAACCCCATTGAGGTGACGTCCTCACCGTTTTTTTATGGGAATCGTGTGGGTAGGTGTGCAGCTTAGGGTTTATTTTCCAAATTCCATAGATATTTTAAAGATAATATCCAGTAAGTGAGTAACAGGTAGCCCTGCCCACACTCACATGACAGAGTTTAGTGTGCGCAGGTCCATTACTAGGAAACACAGGGAAGGGATGGACAGGAAATGGGGAAAGCTTTGTGTCAAGCCTGAGAAGCCCGGAGAAATGGAGGCTGTTAGTCAGGATGTGGAGATCTACCTGCAGCCTGACAAGTGTCAGTCTGCTGATCCTCAGTGTCCAAGTGTCAGTCTGCTGATCCTCTGGGGTGTGTATGACCAGAGCTTTTTTCGGGCGGAACGCAACGGTACACAGTACCGTCACTTACCGCCAGCCCTGCTGTTCTCTGTGTGATATACTGAATACCATTTTTTATGTATTTCAAATGAATGGACACACTTTTTTGGTTTTAAATAGGGTGAGATACTAAAAAGCAATTTATCTTAAATCAGCAACCCTGTTTGCTGTAAAGACCATAAACATATTAAAAAACACAAATGACTGTTTTATGCACAATGGTTTAGTGTTTAGCACTTCCACTTTTCAGCACTGTTTGAATCTCCAGTTTGTCCTGTTTGTCCCCATTGAATCAGTGTTTGTCCCCAGTTTGAATCTCGGGCAGGGTCACTATCTCCAAGGAGTATGCATGTTCTCTCTGTGCGTGCGTGGGTTTCTTCCAGGTCCTCCGGTTTCCTCCCACACTCCAAAGACTAACTGGAAAATGAATTGGCTCCTGTCTAAATTAGCCCGGTATGCATGTGTGAATGTACACATGTAAAGCGCTGTGTAAAACTGATGGTGCAATATAAATACCTTTTAATAAATAAATACACTTTACCCTAACTTCTTGTTTTAATTTACCAAAATATTATTAAGCTGGTGTTCATAATTTTTGTTTAGTAAATGACTCCCAAGATAACGAGACTGATTTACCAAAGAAGTTGAGAAAATTGTGTAAATATTCACTTCAGTTATCCAATCATGCTGAAAGTGTGTGCACATGATTGGGTAAACAAAGTCCTCATGTATTTGCTTTTAATGTGACTGGATAC
This sequence comes from Nanorana parkeri, assembly GCF_000935625.1. Classification (NCBI taxonomy): domain Eukaryota; kingdom Metazoa; phylum Chordata; class Amphibia; order Anura; family Dicroglossidae; genus Nanorana; species Nanorana parkeri. Next base: position 219,633 of record NW_017306667.1, read on the forward strand.
ATGAAGTGAATATTCACAGAATTTTTTATTTGTAAATCAACTACAAAATGTCACGGTTCCATTATGTTCATCATGCAGATAAGTATATATGTGTATGTACATACACTTACACATACATTCATGTCTATCGCCTCAGTTTCTAGCTCATAATTTAAACATATGCCCTGCTATATTCCACAGGTGCAACATCTGCCAACATGCTGATCTTTATTCTCCCCTCTTCCTTATACTTGAAAATTACTAAAGGAAACGACTTTCTGGCAACTAAAAGATTATGTGTAAGTTTGCTTTTTACTATTAGCAGATGCTTTCATGATAAGTGTAAGAAGAGAAAAAGAACTCCCATAATAACATATTCCTATTAGTGACTTCTTCAATCCAGAGGTTGCATTGTTTTGCATTGTGTTGACCTGCTTGACACTGATTTTAGTATTAAACTAATTAGAAAAGCGGTGTACTCAACCACTTGCTGACCGGGGTGTTTAACCCCCTTCCTGTCCAGGCCATTTCCAGTATTCAGCGCTGCGGTACTTTGATTGACGTTTATTTCGTCATGCAACGCTGTACTGAAATTAATTTTATACAGTTTTTGGGGGGACAGATAGAGCTTTCTTTTGGTGGGATTTAATCACCATGCGAAATCGCAAAAAAACACCATAGCCAAAATTTGACATAGGCGACGCTTTAAAAGATTTTACCGCTTATCAGTTTAGTGTTATCAGTGATTGATGGCCCTAGAATTATTGCTCTCATTGTGACGTTCGCGGCGATATGTAACACGTGCAGCATAATTGGAGCAATCGCCGTTTTTTGTAGGCGCATTTAACGCATTTTTGCACATCTACGTGGGGGTGGGGGACTTTTAAAAAAATTTGTGGGTTTTTTTTGTGTGTGTGTAAATTTGTATTTATTTTGTGAGCATTTTTTTTTTTTTTACTTTTTTTTTTTACTGTATTGTTATCATATAGGGTGTTCTTATGAGATAACAAATTACAGTTACAGGTCCCCTTTATGGAGACATCAGGGTCTCTAAGACCCCTAATGTCAACCAAGGGACCCCCAGAGAAGCTGATGAAGCACAGATCTGCTTCATCAGCTTCTCTTCGGTTTCTGTACCGGAGAGTGACAGAGGAATGCGGAAGTGATGTAATATACATCACTTCCTGCATTCAGAGACCGGGAGGAGAGCGGAGGGAGATCGCGGACTGATCTCCCTCCGTTCTCAGTGAACAGAGCCACATCGCCCGGGACGGATGGACACCGGGATCTCGGGGATGATGGCGGCGGGGACAGACACGGCGACGAGAGGTAAGGAGGGGGAGGGGGCGCACCCTCACTTGCATCATACAAGCGATCGGGTGTCTTTACAGACGCCAGACCACTTGTATGTAAATGGCCATCGCTGGCCGTTTAAAATCCTGGCGGGTTCCCCTCGTGCGCGCAAGGGGGCTCAGGCGCGCGCGAAGGACGTATAAAGACACCCACCCACATCCAGGAGAAGTGGTTAAATAGACTGTTACTTAAAGAATGATGCTAGCAGGTATAATGTATGAGCCCTGAGCTATAGTAACAGGGCATCTTGACTGTTGGGAGCATGGCATACATGTAGTACTTTCCCCTAAGTGTTTTCACCTGTCATTATATAATGTTGGGGGGGGGGGGGGGGTTTCCAGGAGATAAAAGCTTAGAAATTCCCACACGGGTCATCCTCCTTGGATCGACTGCAGCAGATGGACATTTTTACAGCCTGGAAGATTCAGCGGATTTTTTCTACCTTACTAAAGAATATGGTATCTGTTCGATGCCTAGCAGGTCCTGGTTACTTCTGTCCTGAACTCGAGGGTTAGTTATGTTGGGTACTCAGTCTATCTGTGACTGGCACCAGTTTTGTGTTGTCAATAGAAAGTTTAAAATTGTTTGGATTTTGTTATGGCAAGTTGTTTATTGTGGCCAATAAAGCTGTGGTCCCAAACCTTGCCCTTCCAAATCTTTTGGCCAAAATTGCGGTGCATTCCTAGTTTTTGAACTGTTCAGCAGACTGTCCCCGTTAAATTAATAGCTGTCATCAGCGGCTCACAAGCATTTTCAAAAATACCGGGCGCCACCCCCCCCCCCCCCCCCC